>NW_025421694.1:0-194964 GCF_011764305.1 Mustela putorius furo
TTCGATTCAGGTCTGGGAGATTGTGCCTGCCATATTCTCACCCATAAACCTAGGCCTAGCTTGGGTTCTCAGACTTCCGTCCTCAGACTACTGGCCCACAAGCCCCCAGTTTGGCAATCCAGAACTACAATGCAGCACTCGGCCTGCCTCCAGAAGAAAAACTTTGTCTCCGCTACCCAGAAACCCCCAATGAGGATCAACCTGCACGGCATTCGGCTCACTCCCAAATATATAGCTGACCTGGGCACTAATGTCCTTTCTGACATAGCCTGATTCTGAACTCCTGGCCCCACCCAGACAGCTGGCCGCACACTGAGCACATCGGACCCGCCATGGCCTTAGGTCGTCATCACTTTTCAAACTCAGTTTTCAGGCTTCAGAACCTAGCCCTATCTCCAATCATGGCCCGGGTTTGAAAATGATGCAGAAATCAGAACTCTTTCCCCATGGCAAGATACCTTGTGGTTGGCATGTACCCAAGGTTCAGTATACTTGAAACCAGTGTGGCCATGCAGTCCACGCCCATCCTTGCCCGGGCCCACATTGGGTCACAAACACACATTTGTAAGCCTTCAGCCTGCAGCCCAGTCCTCGAGGTAACCTAAAGCCTCCTCAGTGGCTGAATGGAGAGACAACATATTAGGGACCTTGCCATGCCCCTAGGCCCCAATTTTTAACCCATATTTACGAGAGTTTGTCCATTCACTCTTCCCCAGGCTCTGCTTTGGCATCCTCTTTTGGTGGCGACACGCGTGAAGCGTACGAACAACTGCAAAGGAGTCCTCCCATCCCACAGATCTGATTGCACGACAAAACAACAACAATTGCGCCATCGGGCAAAGCTAACCACCAAGTGAGCCCCCAGAAATTCGTCCATGGACCCTTGAGAGCCCTTTACCCCAACATTCAGAGCGGCGAGCTGCCATGGGCTGAATACATACAAATCCAGATCCATAAACTCCTGAGAGGTGTGCAAGATGTCAGCCTCAGACAATGCGTCTCAATGGGTTGGGTCGATGTCATATCCTAGAAATAGTGTCTTAGATAGGATAAGAACCTACACTGTGTACACTTTACTCGGAATGAACGACACAAATATATGCTAATCTAAAGCCTGGCTCGCAACTAATGACATACGTCGACGAACGCTGGAGACGCCGGAGACTCGTAGAACCAACACCCAGACAGATGACCGCACACGTGAGCCCCACATCAGGACAACGACCATAGGCCTTAGGTCATAAAATCTCTTTACCCTGATCCTCGAAGTTATTTAAGGCTTCATGAACGCTAGAGCTGTTTCATCCAGAATCAACTGCCCCCAGGCGGTGACATGTGTGCACGAAAGCGAGAAATCAGGAAACTCTTGCCTTACCTATGCCATGGCTGAAAGAAAAACACTTGTGGTGGGGCCATTGGTGCTGAACAGCGTTCAGCATGTAGCCGAGAAACGCTAGCTCTTCACCGACTGTGCGCCCCGCCCCCCCATGTCTTGGAGTGCAAATGACGTAGCGACATATAACAACGCCCATTGCTGACCCTTCAGACATTGAGTCCTATGTCTCTATTCCGTACGCTCGAAAAGGTCAGTGGCTGCGACCATTAGATGTGCGATGAGGGGATGCGGCGGTGACGATGAATGCCCTAGGCACACAATTTATTGACACAAATCAGATTTCTGGTCTCGCAGTTTTGTGACCTATGGGCCCGCAAGCATGCGGTGGGGTGCCTCATGCGCGCCACACTCTCCTTCAACGACACACTGAAACCTGGGACAACAGTGAACCACCTGCCCAAACCACAATGGTATCTTGCCTTGCGGGAAAAGGAGTTCTGATTTCTGCAATCATTTTCAAACCCGGGCTGTGATTGCAGATAAGGGTCTAGGTTCTGAAACGCCTGAAAACCGAGTGTTGAGAAGAGATGACGACCTAAGGCCATGAGCGGGTCCGATGTGCTCAGTGTGTCGGCCAGCTGTCCTGGGTGGGGCCAGTAGGTCCAAGCTCAGGCTGTGTCAGAAAGGGCATTAGTGCCCAGGGTCAGCCTATATATTTGGGGGTACAAAGCACAAATGGGCGTGCAGGTTGATGGCCTCATTTGGGGTTTCTGGGTAGCCCCAGAGGGCAATGATTTTTTCTTCTGGAGGGCCAGCAGAGTGCTGCATTTTTAGTTTTCTGGATTGCCAACTGGAAGGAGCTTGTGGGGCCAGTAAGTCTGAGGACGGAAGTCTGAGAAACCCAAGCTAGGCCTAGGGACAGCACCTGGGATAGAACAGAGACCCGATGTTGAGATCAAGTGCATCTGAAGTCAGGGCGGAGTGATCAGACGATCTCTCAGGTTGGAACACTTCTGTCCCCTGAGGCCCCTTCATGAAGGTGGGGGGGGTGGATCACGAGCATCAAGGGGGTTTTCCCACGATGGGAGTTGTGAGAAGCTCCCAACTGCAAAGATTCTTCTGCAGGACAATTGAGACCTGTTGGTTGGGCTCCAGGACAACGATTCCTGAGCATGGGGTTCTAAGGATGATGGTGGCTGGGTAGCCAACCTCGCATTTGTCCAATTGTCTCCAAGCAACAAGACAGGTTAGATCTGCTGGATCTCGGGGGGAGCAACCGAGGAGGGCTGATTGAAATGGACTCTCTCCGTGGTGATGAGGTGTCCTAATATGATTTTGTTGTCTATGGAGACCTTGGAATGAAGCGCGGGTGGCACTGGGGGCCCTGAAGGGTTTTTCCTAAAGAGACTTGGCTTTCACACAGCTCCATCGTGCAAGTTTCCCATGTGTAGATGAGATTTGTTCTGATAGGGGTGAGTCAAGAAACAGCCATATGCTGTTATTGAAATCCAGGCCTCTGAGGAGAGATTGCCTGGAAACCAAAGCAATGGATCCGATAGGTGCCTAGGGCCCCTGTTCGTTCCTTTTTACCTCTGGGGGATATCAGTCTCACGGGTCTGAGTGCAGGTAGCCGGTTCTCAGATGGGCTCAGATTGCCCCTGTTTGTCCTGGGAAGCCACACTATTGGGATGGCCTCAGGGACTTTGGAGGTTTATTCCCTATTAGTAGGGTTGTGGCCATTGGAATGGGCACATACAATTCCCTTGGAGAGGGCAACACAGTCGTCAGGTTTGGCTCCAGGGGCCTGAGCCTGTAGGGTGTGTAGGCCAGGGCTGTTTGGACAGTTGTCTGAAAACACAAACTCGGCTTATGTTTCGGGTCATAGGTATGGCAGGACTGATCTACAGACCATGAGGAGAACTCTTCGGGATATGAAAAAATGGGCGAGTGTGAGGCTCTTGCTCAGTTTTTTTTCTCTGGATATCGTGTCATTCATGGTTCATTGTGAAATTTCCGGGTGACTTCATGGGAAAGGGACGAGTCTTACTCTCTGGGGGTTTTTGGCCCCGTCCAAAGAGTTTGGGGTCATTCTGTGGGATGGAAGAAGTCCGTTGTTCTGTTGTTGTTGTTGGTTTTGTTTTGTTTTGTTTTTTCAACCCAGGTGTCCCCACCAAATGAGGGATTCCAGAGTAGAGCCCTGGGGAGGGGGCGACTGGACAACCAGAAATCTGGTTTAAAAATTTGGGGCCTAGGGGACATGTCAAAGCCCATTATGACATCTAATGGTCTAGCCACTGAGAGGACGTACTAGAGGACAGGACTCACGCTGAGGGTCACAATGCGTGTTTATGCCCTCGTCGCACTCAAGAATGGGCGGGGGCCTCAGGGTGAATGCTGGTTTCCCCTACACTGAACGTTGGACAACATGCCAACCACAAGGTTTCTTGCATGGGTAAGGAAGAAGAGTTCTGATTTCTGCATCACAGTCACCCCTGGGCAGTGAGTGGAGACAAGGTCTAGGTAGTTTGAAGCCTGAAAACTGAGGTAGGGAAGAGATGATGACCTAAGGCCATGGTGCGGGTCTGAGGTGCTCAGTGTGCGGTCAGCTTGTCTGGGTGTTGGTCACGAGGTCTGGGCTCAGGGTTGTCAGACAGTGCATTAGTGCCCAGGTTAACTAGACTATATATGTTGGGTGCATTCGAGTGCCGTGTAGGTTTATTATCTGAAGAACTCTTCAGGATATGAAGAAATGAGCGAGTCGAGGGCGTGCTCAGGCTGCAATGATGGTCTGGAAGTTTGCCACAACTTGTGGGCTCGTGGGCCTGTTGAGTTGGAATGTTTGGGAGTCCTCATGTCTGCCATGGACAAAGCTAGGCTCTTTGGTTCAGTTTGGCCCATCCCAATGTTTTTCGTCAATCTGTGGGATGGAGGACTCCGTTCATGGTTTTGAAGTCCCTCAGGTGTCCCAACCAAAAGAGGAATTCCAAAGCAGAGATTTGGGGAAGATGAAGGGACAACACGAAATATCATTAAAAATTGAGGCCTAGGGGGCATGGCACGTTTGCCCAATTGCTGTCTCTGCCCCAGCCCTAGGTCATACTTCTGCGGGACTGGGCTCAGACTGAGGGTCACAATGCTGTTTGTGACAATCCCCGAAAGCATGGTCCGGACCTCAACGTTCCAGGACTGGTTTCAACTACACTGAAGCCGCCTCGCATTCCAATGTCTCCTAGCGACAAGACAGTTTAGAGTCTGATGGCTCTGCGGGAGCAACCGGGGGGCTGAGTTGAAATGGAATTTCCTGAGGATGGGTTCTAATGTGGATTTCTGTCCATGAGGGACCTTGGAATGGGGCGGTGGCACACGGGACCCTGAAGTATTCTCCTAAGCTATGGTTTTAGCTCTTCATGGATAATTTTTCCCTTGTGGAGAAGAGATTTGTTCTGATGGGTGCCTCAGAAAACCCCCAATGCTGGTATTGGAATCCAGGGTTTGAGGAGACATACCTATAACCGAAAGCAATGGATCCGATTTTGGCCTAGGGAGGACTGTCTGGTTCAATCTTCTTCTCTGGGGACATCCATCTAGGGTATGAGTGGAGGTAGATGCTCAGCTGGTGACAGACTGACCTTTTTTGTCCTGGGCGACCTATACTATTGGGATGGCCCTCAGAGACTTTGGAAGGTTCTCCTAATTTGTATGATTTTGGACAATGGAATGGGAAGAATTCCCATGGATTCGGTAGGCACAGTCCTAATGTGTGGCTCCAGGGTCCCCAGCCTGGATGGTGTGTGGCCCAGGACTTTGAGGACAGAAGTCTGAAAAAACACAAACTCAGCTTCTGTTTGGGGACGTAGGTATGGCAGGCCCGATCTAAAAACCATGAGAAGACATCTTCATGATATGAAGATAGTGCGAGTCTGAGGCGCTTGCTCCGGCTTTTGTCTCTGGATTTTGTTTTCAGCGATGGCTGTGGAATGTCGAAGAGGCCTCATGGGCCATGGACGAATCTTGCTCTCTCTGTGGATTTGGCCCGACCCCGATTGTTTTTCGTCAATCTGTTGGATGGAGGACTCCTTTCAGGGTTGTTACATCAGGTGTCCCACCAAAAGAGGAGTTCCAAAGCAGAGCCCTGGGGAAAAGTGAAGGGACAACCCGAACTATTGTTAAAAATTGGGGCCTAGGGGCATGGCAAGCCCAATATGCTGTCTCTTCATCCAGCCACTGAGAGGCCTTACCTGAGGACTGGGCTAAGGCTGAGGGTCACAATGTGTGTTTGCCACCTATGTGGTCTGTGAGCAATATCGGGGCCTCATTGGACACACTGGTATCCACTACACTGCACATTATACAACAAAGCCTACCACAAGGTTTCTTGCCATCGGGAAAGAATTCTGATTTATGCATCATTTTCAAACATGGGCAGTGATTGGAGATAAGGTCTAGGTTCTAAATCCTGAAAACTGAGGCTGGGAAGAGGTAACGACCTATAGCAATGGCTGGTCGGATGTGCTCAGTGAGCGGCCAGCTGTATGGTTGGGGCCAGGAGGTCCAGGCTCAGCCTCTGTCAGAAAGGGCATTATTGCCCAGGTCAGCCTATATATTTTGGGTACAGCCAATTGGCCTGCAGTTTGATCTTCATTTGGGTTTCTGTGTAGCCCCAGAGGGCAATGTTTTTCTTCTGGAGGGCAGGCAGAGTGCTGCATTATAATTCTGGTTTGCCAAACTGGAGGGCATGTGGGCCATTAGTCTGAGGATGGAAGTCTGAGGACACAAGCTAGGCTTAGGATTCTGGGTGAGGACATGGCAGGCACAATCTACAGATCTGAACCGAGATCTCGTGCATCTGAAGTCAGGGTGAGGATTAGACGATCGCTCAGTTTGGACCTTATGTCCCAGAGGGCCACTTCATGAAGGGGGGGGGGATCACGAGGCCATGGGTGTTTTCTCACGATGGGAGTTGTGAGAAGCTCCCAATTTCAAAGATTTTTCTGCAGGACAATTGAGACCTGTTGGTTGGCTCCAGGACAACGATTCCGAGCAGGGTTCTAAGGATGGATGGCTGGGTAGCCCACCTCGCATTCCAATTGTCTCCTAGCAACAAGACAAGTTAGATCTGCTGGATCTCGCGGAGCAACCGAATACGCTGAGTTGAAATGGACTCTCCTGTGGATGGGTCCTAATGTGTTTTTGTGTCTATGGATACCTTGGAATGAAGTGGTGGCACTGGGGCCCTGAAGGGTTCTCCTAAAGAGAGGCTTTCACACAGCTCCATCGTACAAGTTTTTCATGTGTAGATGAGATTTCTTCTGCTGGGTGAGTCAAGAAACAGCCATATGCTGGTACTGAAATCCAGGCCTCTGAGGAGAGATGCCTGGAAACCAAAGCAATGGATCCGATTAGGGCCTAGGGGCCTGTTCTTTCCTTTTTACCTCTGGGGATATCAGTCTACAAGTTTGAGTGCAGGTAGGTTCTCAGATGGGCTCAGATTGCTCCTGTTTGTCCCGGGAAGCCACCACTATTGGGATGGCCTCAGGGACTTTGGAGGTTTATCCTATTAGTAGCGTTGTGGCCATTGGAATGGGCACACAGAATTCCCTTGGAGAGGGCAAGTACAGTCCTCAGCTTGGCTCCAGGGGCCTAAGCCTGTAGGCTGTGTAGGCCAGGGCTGTTTGGAGAGTTGTCTGAAAACAGAAACTCGGCTTATGTTTCGGGTCATAGGTATGGCAGGACTGATCTACAGACCATGAGGAGAACTCTTCGGGATATGAAAAAAGGGCGAGTGTGAGGCTCTTGCTCTGGATATCATGCCATTCATGGTCATGAAATATCCTGGTGACTTCATGGGAAATGGACGAGTCTTACTCCCTGGGGGTTTGGCCCAATCCAAAGACTTTGGGGTCATTCTGCTGGATGGAAGAAGTCCGTTTTTTTTTGTTGTTGTTTTGTTTTGTTTTGTTTTTCAAACTCTGAGTACCCCCAAATGAGGGATTCCACAGTAGAGCCCAGGGGAGGGGCGATTGGACAACCAGAAATCTGGTTAAAATTGGGTCCTAGGGACAGCTAGACTTGGGCTTCAGGGCGAGGGCACGGCATGTACCCCCTGAAGATCTGAAGAAATATCTCATGCATCTGAAGTCAGAGCGAGGATCAGACGTTGGCTCAGCTTGGATTTTCTGTTCATGACGGCCCCTTCATAAAGGGAGCCGAATCTCGAGGCCGTGGATGTTTTCTCACATTGGGAGTGGTGGGATGCCCCCTCCAAGTATTCATTCTGCGGGACAATTGAGACCTGTTGGACAGCTCCAGGACATCCCATATGGATGAGTCCAGACCAACGTTCGAGGATGGATGCCTGGGAAGCCCGCCTCGCATTCCAATTGTCTCCTAGCGACAAGAGAGTTTAGATCAGATGGCTCTGCGGGAGCAACCGGGGTGGCTGAGTTGAAATGGACTTTCCTGAGGATGGGTCTAATGTGTGTTTGTGTCCATGAGGGCCTTGGAATGGGGCGGTGGCACCGGGACCCTGAAGTATTCTCCTAAGCTTTTGACATAGCTCCCATGCACAAGTTTCCTTGTGGAGACGAGTTTGGTTCTGATGGGTGCCTCAGGAAAACCCCAATGCTTGTATTGGAATCCAGGGTTTTGAGGAGACATGCCTGTAAACCAAAGCAATGGATCCGATTTTGGCCTAGGGTCCTGTCTGGTTCAATCTTCTTCTCTGGGGACATCCTTCTAGGGAATGAGTGGAGTTAGATGCTCAGCTGGTGTCAGACTGCCCTTTTTTTGTCCCGGGCGACCTATACTATTGGAATGGCCTCAGGGACTTTGGAGGGTTCTCCTAATTTGTACGATTTTGGACAATGGAATGGGCAGAATTCCCATGGATTGGATAGGCACAGTCCTAATGTGTGGCTCCAGGGTCCCCAGCCTGGATGGTGTGTGTGGCCCAGGACTTTGAGGACAGAAGTCTGAAAACACAAACTCAGCTTATGTTGGGGACGTAGGTATGGCAGGCCCGATCTACAAACAATGAGAAGACATCTTCAGGATATGAAGATAGTGCGAGTCTGAGGCGCTTGCTTAGGCTTTTGTCTCTGGATTTTGTATCAGCGATGGCCGTGGAATGTCGAGGAGGCCTCATGGGCCATGGACGAATCTTGCTCTCTGTGGATTTGGCCCGATCCCAATTGTTTTTCGTCAATCTGTTGGATGGAGGACTCCTTTCAGGGTTGTTACATCAGGTGTCCCACCAAAAGAGGAATTCCAAAGCAGAGCCCTGGGGAAGAGTGAAGGGACAACAGGAACTATGGTTAAAAATTGGGGCCTAGGTGCATGGCAAGCCCAATATGCTGTCTCTCCATCCAGCCACTGAGAGGCCTTACCTGAGGACTGGGCTAAGGATGACGGTCACAATGTGTGTTTGCTACCTATCTGGACCGCGAGCAATGGCGGGGCCTCAAGGGACACACTGGTTTCCACTACACTGAACGTTGGACAACAAGCCAACCACAAGTTTTCCTGCCATCGGGAAGGAGTTCTGATTTCTGCATCATTTTCAAACCTGGGCTGGGCAAACCTGGAGATAATGTCTAGGTTCTGAAACCTGAAAACTGAGGTTGGGAAGGGATAACGACCTAAGGCCATGGGGGGTCTGAAGTTCTCAGTTTGTAGCCAGCTGTCTGGGTGGGCCCAGGAGTTCCAGGCTCAGGCTGTGTCAGAAAGTGCATTATTGTCCAGGTCATCCTATATTTTTTTTGGGTATAGCCAAGTGTCGTGCAAGTTGATCTTCATTTGGGGTTTCTAGGTAGCCCCAGAGGGCAATGTATTTCTTCTGCAGGGCAGTAGTAGTGTGCTGCATTGTAGTTCTGGATTTCCAAACTAGAGGGCTTGTGAGCCATTAGTCTGTGGACAGAAGTCTGAGGACACAACCAAAGCTTAGGTTTCTGGGTGAGGACATGGCAGGCACAATCTACAGACCTGAACCGAGATCTCGTGCATCTGAAGTCAGGGTGAGGATCAGACGATCGCTCAGGTTGGACCTTATGTCCCTGATGGCCCCTTTATGAAGGGGGGCGGATCATGTGGCCATGGGGGTTCTCTCACGATGGGAGTTGTGAGAAGCTCCCAACTGCAAAGATTCTTCTGCAGGACAATTGAGACCTGTTGGTTGGCTCCAGGCCAACGATTCCGAGCAGGGTTTTAAGGATGGATGGCGGGGTAGGCCACCTCACATTCCAATTGTCTCCTAGCAACAAGACAAGTTAGGTCTGCTGGATCTCGCGGAGCAACCGAATACGCTCAGTTGAAATGGACTCTCCTGTGGATGGGTCCTAATATGTATTTGTGTCTATGGAGACCTTGTAATGGGGCAGTGGCACACAGGCCCTGAAGGCTTCTCCTAACTGGAGGTTTTGAGACATCTTCAAAGGATAATTTTCCCATGTGGAGAAGAGATTTGTTCTGATTGCTGCCTCATGAAATCCCCATATGCTAATATTGGAAACCAGGCCTCTGAGGAGAGATACCTGTAACCGAAAGCAATGAATCTGATTCAGGCCTAGGGGGCCTGTCTGATTCAATCTTCTTCTCTGAGTAGAGGTAGATGCTCAGCTGAGTAGAGGTAGATGCTCAGCTGGTTTCAGATGACCCTTGTTTGTCCTGGGCGGCCTACATTATTGGGATGTCCTTGGGGACTCTGGAGGTTTTTCCTAATTTGTACGATTGTGGACAATGGAATGGGCAGAATTCCCGTGGTATGGACAGGCACAGTCCTGATGTGTGGCTCCAGGGGCCCCAGCCTGAAGGGTCTGTGGGCCAGGAATGTGGGGACAGAAGTCTGAAAACACAAACTCGGCTTAGGTTTGGCAAGTAGGTATGGCAGGCCCGATCTACAGACCGTGAGGAGAACTCTTCGGGATACGACAAAAGAGCGAGTGTGAGGCGCTTGCTCAGACTTTTGTCTCTGGATTTGTTGTCAACGATGGCTGTGGAATCTCGGGGAGGCCTCATGGGCCATGGACGAGACTTCCTCTCTGTGAATTTGGTCCAATCCCAATTGTTTTGGGTCAATCTGAAGGATGGGAGGAGTCCTTTTAGTTTTGTTACCTCAGGTGTCCCACCAAAAGAGGGATTCCAAAGCAGAGCTCTGGGGAGGGATGAATGGACAACCCGAACAATCCAATTGGGGTGAGGTCGAGAACCGAGCAGGTTGATCGTCATTTGGGGTTTATGGAGATCCCCATAGAGCAACGTTTTTCTTCTGGAGGGCCAGCATAGGGCTGCATTTTGGTTCCAGAATTCCAAGTCTTGAGGACATGTTTGCCAGGAGTGTGAGGAAGGAAGTCTGAAAACACAAGGTAGCACGAGGTTTGGGCCCACTGTGCAGAGGCTGAATCGAGATCTCCTGCATCTGAGGTCAGGGCGAGTATCAGATGTTTCCTCAAGCTGGAGTTTGTGTCCATGACGGCCCCTTCCTGAAGGGGGTGGGGGCGTCATGAGGCCAGGGAGGTTTCCCTACGCTGGGAGTTGTGAGCTGCTCCAAACTTCAAAGTTTCCTTCTTCAGGACAGTCGAGTACTATTGGATGGTTCCAGGATGCCCCATACAGAAAGACTCGAGAGCAGGGGCCTAAGCATGGATGCCGAGAAACGCCAACTCACCTTCCCATTGCCTGGTCGAGACAAGGCACGCTCAATCTGCGGGCTCTTGGGTGAGCTACCCAGAAGGCTGAGTTTAAATGGACTTTCCTGAGGATGAGTCATAATGTGGGTTGGTGGCCATGGAGACCTTGGAATGTGGCAGTAGCTAAGGGACTCTGCAGGATTCTCCAACCCGAAAGGTTTGACACGACTCCAACAAGGAAGCTTTCCATGCGGAGATGAGAGGTGTTCTGTCTGGTGCCTCAGGATAGCCCCATATGCTGGTCTTCGAACCCAGGCCTCTGAGGAGTGATACCTGGACACCAAAGCAAGAGTTCATAATAGGGCCTAGGGGCCTGTCTGGTTCAATCTTCTGTCTCTGCGGATATCAGTCTGTGTGTCTGCATGGAGGTAGTAGTTGCTCAGCTGGTGTCATAATGCCCCTGTTTGTCCAGTGCGGCTTGCGGTAGTGGGATGTCCTTGGGGACCTTGAGGTTTCTACCATTTTGTAGAGTTGTGGCCAATGGAACGGGCAGTTTCTTAGGAGAGAGCAGGCACAGTTCTGTGGTGTGGCTCCAGAGACCCCAGCCTGGAGGCGGTGTGGGCCACGGCTGTGCAGACAGACATCCAAAAACCCAAACTCAGCTCAGGTTTGGGGCCGAGGTTATGGCAGGCCTGATCTACAGTCCGTGAGGGGAGCTCCTCTGGATATGAAAGAAGGGTGAGAGGGAGGCAGTCGCTCAGTCTTTTGTCTCTGGATATTTTGTCCACAATGGCCGTTTAATGTAGGAGTTGCCTCATGGGTCGTAGAAGTCTCCCTCTCTGGTAGTTTGTCCAGCCCCCAAGAGTTTTGGGGTCATTCTGTGGGAAGGGAAGAGTCCTGTGTTTTCTGCTTCATGTGTCCCCCCAGTAGAGGGATTCTGGAGCATAGCAGTGGGTACTGACAACTGGAATACTCGCTCTCTGGTTCAGCCTGGGGGCCTATGGATATCACAAGCCCCATAGGCAGGATCTTGGTCCAGCCCCTGAGAGGCGTTACTTTAATACGGGACTCACGCTACAGGTCACAATGCATGTCTGTGCCCTAGGCGGCCCCAAGCACTGGCGTGGCCTTTCCGACAATGCAGGTTTTCCCACATTGAACGTTGGACAACATGCCTACCACAAGGTTTCTGGCCATGGGGAAGGAGGAATTCTAATTTCTGCATCACGTTCAACCATGGGCAGTGATTGGAGATAAGGTCTAGGTTATGAAGCCTCAAAACCGAGGTAGGGAAGAGATGACGAACTACAGCCATAGCAGGTCCCTTGTGTCCAGGTTGGAGCCAGCTGTCTAGGTGTCGTATGGGATGTCTTGTCTCAGGCTGTGCCAGACAGGGCATTAGTATTCAGGGTAGGCTGTATAATTGCTTTACAGTCGAGTGGCATGCATTAGATAATCATTTGGGGTTTCTTATTAGCAGCATAGGGCAAAGTTTTTCTTCTGGAGGGCAGGCAGAGTGCTGCATTGTGGCTTCGGAATTCCCAAACTGGAGGGCTTGTGGGCCAGGAGAGTGAGGACGGAAGTCTGAGAACACTAGCTATGCTTAGGTTTCAGGGAATGGACATGGCAGGCACACTCTGCAGAGCTGAATTGAGATCTCATGAGTCTGAAGTAAGGTCAAGGATCAGACTTTGGCTCAGGTTGGAGTTTCTGTCCATGTTGGCCCCTTCATGAAGTGGGGGGCATTATGAGGCCATGGGGTTTTTCCCACTATTAGAGTTGTCAGATGCTCCAAACTGCAAGGATTCCTTCTGTGGGACAATTAAGATTTGTTGGATGGCTCCAGGACGTCTCCTAAGGTATTTTTCCAGAACAGGGTTCTAAGTATGGATGCCTGGGCAGACAGCCTCAATTCCAATTGTCTCCTAGCAACAAGAAACGTTTGATCTGCTGGCTTAGGGTAGCATCAGAGGGGGCTGAGTGGGAATGGACTTTCCTGAGGAGGGTCTTAAATGAGTTGAAATGGACTTTCCTGAGGATGGTCTTAATGGTGGTTTGAGTCCATTGAGACCTTGGTATGGGGCAGTGGCACCAGGGCCCTGAAGGATTCTCCTAACCAGAGGTTATAACAAAGCTCCAATGAGCAAGATTTCCATGGGGAGACGAGATTTGTTCTTATTGGTGCCTCAGGAAACCACCATTTCCTGGTATTGGAAATGAGGACTCTGAGGAGAGATGCCTGGAAACCAAAGCAATGGATCTGATTAGGGCCTAGGGCCCTGTCCGGTTCAATATTCTTCTCTGGGGACATCTTTTGTCTGAGTGGAGGTAGTTGCTCAGCTGGTTTGAGATCACACCTGTTTGTCCTGGGCGGCCTACACTATTGGGATGGCCTCGGTAACTTTGGAGGTTTTTCCTAATTTGCAAGGTTATGGCCAATGGAATGGGAAGAATTCTCTTGAAAGGGAAGCACAGTCCTGAGGTGTTTCCAGGGACGCAAGTGTGGAGCGTGTGTGGTCCAGGGCTATTTGGACAAAAGTCTGAAAACACAAACTCCACTTCGGTTTGGGTCTGTAGGTATGGCCGGCCCGATATATAGACCGTGAGGAGAACTCTTCAGGATATGAACAAAGGGCGAAAGTGAGGTGCTTGCTCATGCTTATTTTTTTCTGGATATGTGTCACCGATTGCCATGGAATGTCCGGGTGTCCTCATGGGCCATCGATGAGGCTCCCTTTCTGGGGATTTGACCCAATCCCAAGAGTTTGGGGTCATTCTGTGGGAAGGGAGTAGGCCTTTCTTTTTTTTTTTTTTTTTTTTTTTTTTTTTTTTTTTTTACCTCAGGTGGACCACCAAAAGAGGGATTCCAGAGCAGAGTCCTGGGGAGGGGCAACTGGACAACCAGAACTCTGGTTCACATTGGGACCTAAGAACATGGCAAGCCCCATATGTGGGCTCTTGGTCCAGACACTGAGAGGCCTTCCTTGAGCATAGGGCTCACATTGAGGTTCACAATGTGTTGTTGTGCCCAAGGAGCCCCTCAAGTCAGGACGTGGCCTAATGTACCATGCTGGTTTCTCCTACACTGAACGTTGCACAATATGGCAACCACAAGTTTTCTGGCCATGGGGAAGAAGGAGTTCTAATTTCTGCAACACTTTCACTCCTGGAATGTGATTGGATTTAAGGTCTAGGTTCTGAAGCTTGAAAACTGAGGTTGGGAAGAGATGAAGACCTAAGGCCACGGTGTGTCTGTTGTGCTCCGTGTTCGGCCAGCTGTTGAGTGTGGGTTGGGAGGTGCAGGCTCAGGCTGTGGCAGACAGGGAATTAGTGCCCAGGCTAGACTGTATCATTGGGGTGCAGTCGAGTTTCATGCAGGTTGGTACTCATTTGTGGTTACTGGGTAGCCCCAGAGGGCAACGTTTTTCTTCTGGAAGGAAGACACAGTGCCACATAGTGGCTCCAGAATTCCCAAACTGGAAGGCTTGTGGGCCAGGAGTGTGAGGAAAAAATTCTGAGAACACAAGCCAGACTTAGATTTCGGGGTGAGGGGACGGCAGGAAGCCTCTGCAGAGATGATTCGAGATCCCGTGTACCTGAAGACAGAGCTAGGATCAGACGTTGGCTCAGGTTGGAGTTTCTGTCCATGACGGCCCCTTCATGAAGGGGAGGGTGTCACGAAGCCATGGAGGTTTTCCCACGATGGGAATTGTGAGATGCTCCAAACCGCAATGATTCCTTCCGTGGGACAGTCGAGACCTGCTGGATGGCTCCAGGACATCCCATAAGGAAGTTATCCAGAGCAGGGTTCTAAGGATGGATGCCTGGGCAGCCTGCCTCCCATTCCAGGTGTCTCTTAGCGCCAAGGCAAGTTCGATCTGCTGGATCTAGGGGAGTAACCGAGGCGGGTGTGTTGAAATGGGTGAGTTGAGGATGGGTCATAATGTGCATTTGTGTCCATGGAGACCTTGGAATGGGGTGCTTGATCCGGGGCCTTGAGGGATGTTCATAACCGGAGGTTTTGATGGAGCTCTAAAGAGTACGTTTCCTATGTAGAGAAGAGAATTGTTTTGATGAGTGCCTAAGGAATCTCCCATATGCTGGTATTGGAAACCAGGCCTCTGAGGAGAGATGCCTGAAAACAAAGGCAATGGATATGATTAGGGCCTAGGTGCCTATCCGGTTCAATCTCTTTCCTGGTGATAACTGTCTATGGATCTGAAGGGAGGTAGTTGCTCGGCTTGTGTCAGATCGCCCCTGTTTGTCCTGGGCAGCCTATAATATTGGGAATGGCCTCGGGATTTTGGAGTTTCTCCTAATCTATAGGGTTGTGGCCAATGGAATGGGCAGAAATCCCCTGGAGAGGGCAGGCACAGTTCTGAGTTTGGCTCTAGGGGCCCAGCCTTGAGGGTGTGTGTGGGCCAGGCCTGTGGGGACAGAAGTCTGAAAACACAAATTCCGCTTAGGATTGGGGACATAGGTATGGCACGCCCAATCTACAGACCCTGATAACACTTCGGGGTATGAAAAAGGGTGAGTTTGAGGTGCTTGCTCAGGTTTTGTCTCTGGATTTGTGTCAACAATGTGGGTCGAATGCTGGCGTGGCCTCATGGGTTGTGGACGGCTTTCCTTCTCTGAGGATTTGACCCTATCCCAAGAGTTTGGGTACATTCTGTGGGAAGGGAGGTGTCCTTTCTGTTTTTTTAATTTATTTTATGTACCTCATGTGTGCCAATAAAACAGGGATTCCAGAGCAGAGTCCTTGGTAGGGACAACTGGATAACCCCACCTCTGTTTAAGTTTGGGGGCCTAGGGGCATGGCAAGTCCAATATGTGGGCTCTTGATTCAGACCCTGAGAGGTCTTCCTTGAGGACAGGGCTCATGCTGAGGGTCACAATGCCTATTTGTGCCCAACAATGCCCTCAAGCATGGGAAGGGCCTCATGGGCCACGCTGGATTCTCCTACACTGAACGTTGGAGAATATGCCAACCACAAGGTTTCCGGCCATGGCGAAGGAAGAGTTGTGAGTTGTGATTTCTGCATCACGTTCACCCCTGGACAGTGATTGGAGTTTAGGTCTAGGTTCTGAAACCCGAAAACCGAGGTTGGGAAGAGATGAAGACCTAAGGACCTGATGGGTACAATGAGCTCAGTGTGTGGCTAGCTGTTGAGCGTAGGTCTGGAGGTGTGGGCTCATGCTGTGTCAGACAGGGCATTAGACAGGGTAGATTGTATATTTGGGGTGCAGTCGAGTGGCGTTCAGTTGATCCTCATTCGGGTTTCAAGGTAGCTCCATAAGGCAACGTTTTTTTCTTCTGGAGGGCAGGCAGAGTGCTGCGTTGTGGCCCCAGTATTGCCAAATTGTAGGGCTTTTGGGCCAGGGGTGTGAGGACGGTAGTCTGAGAACACAAGCTAGGCTTAGTTTTTGGGGTGAGGGCACAGAAGGCACACTCTGCAGAGCTGAATCAAGATCTCATGCACCTGAAGCCAGGGCGAATATCAGACGTTTGCTCAGGTTGGAGTTTCTATCCATGATGGCCCCTTTATAAAGTGGAGCGTCTCAAGAGGCCATGAAGATTTTCCCACAATGGGAGTTGTGAGATGCACCAGACTGCAAAGATTCCTTCTGTGGGACACTTGAGACCTGTTGGATGGCTCTAGGATGTCCCATATGGAACGACTCCAGAGTAGGGTTCTAAGGATGGATGCCTGGGCAGCCCGCCTCCCATTCTAGTTGTCTCCTAGCAACAAGGCAGGTTTGATCTGCAGGCCCTGGAGGAGAAACCAAGGGGGATGAGTTGACATGGACTCTACCGAGGATAGATCATAATGTGGGTTTAAGTCCATGGAGACCTTGGAATGGGGCGCTTGATCCGGGGCCCTGAAAGATTCTCCTAAACAGAGGTTTTTATAGAGCTCCAAAGAGTACATTTCTTATGTGGAGACGAGATTTTTCTATGAGTGCCTCAGTAATCCCCCATATGCTGGTATTGGTAACCAGGCCTCTGAGGAGAGATGCCTGGAAACAAAAGCAATGGATCTGATTCGGGCCTAAGTGCCTGTCCAGTTCAATCTTATTCTATGGGGATATCTGTCTCTGGGTCTGAGTGGAGGTAGTTTCCTAACTTGTGAAAGATCATCCCTGTTTGTCCTGGGCAGCCAACACTACTGGGATGGCCTCGGGGAGTTTGGAGGTTTCTCCTAATCTTTAGGGTTGTGGCCAATGGAAATGGCAGAATTCCCCTGGAGAAGGAAGCCACAGTCCTCAGGTGTGGCTCCAGGGGCCCCAGCTTGGATGGTGTGTGGGCCAGGACTGTGGGGACAGAAGTCTGAAAACACAAACTCAGCTTAGGTTTGGGGATGTATGTATGAAGTCTCGATCTACAGACCGTGAGATTTTCCGTGCTATGAACAAAGGGCGAGTATGTGGCGTTTGCTCAGGCTTTTTGTCTCTGGATTTTGTGCCTACGGTGGCCGTGGAATGTCGGGGTGTCCTCAAGGGCCATGGACAAGTCTTTTTCTCTGGTGATTTGGCCTGATCCCAAGTGGTTGGGATCATTCTGTGGATGGGAAGAGTCTTTTCTGTATTTTTTTTTTTTTTTTTTTTACCTCAGGTGTCCCACCAAAGAGGGATTCCAGAGCAGTGCCCTGAGTAGGGGTGACTAGACATCTCTAACTCTGGTTGAGATTGGGGGACTAGGGGCTTGGCAAGCCCCATATGTGGGCTGTTGTTCCAGTCACTAAGAGGCTTTACATGAGGATAGGGCTCACGCTGAGGGTCACAATGTGTGTTTGTGCAAATTGTAACCCTCAGGGATAGGTGGGGCCTCATAGTCCATGCTGCTTTCTCCTACAATGAACGTTGGACCACATGCCAACCACAAGGTTCTTGCCATGGCGAAGGAGAAGTTCTGATTCTTGTATCACGTTCACTCCTGAGCAGTGAGTGGACATAAGGTCTAGGTGCTGAAGGTGAAAACTGAGGTTGGGTAGAGATGATGGCCTGAAAGCCATTGTGGGTTTGATATGCTCAGTGTATGGCCAGCTGTCTGGGTGTTGGACTGGAGGTCTGCCTTCAGGCTGTGTCAGACAGGGCTTTAGTGCACAGGCTAGATTGTATAATTGGGGTATGGTCGAGTGGCATGCAGGTTGTTACTCATTTGGCGTTTCTGGTTTGACCTATAGGGTAACATTTTTCTTCTGGAGGGCAGGCAGAGTGCTGCATTGTGTCTCCAGAATTGCCAAACTGGAGGGGTGTGGCCAGGATTGTGAAGACGGAAGTCTGAGAACACAAGTTAGGCTTAGGTTTCGGGGCGAGGGCACAGCAGGCACACTCTCAAGTGCTGAATCGAGATCCCGTGCTTCTGAATTCAGGGCGCGGATCAGACTTTGGCTTAGGATGGAGTTTCTGTCCATGATGGCCCATTTATGAAGGTGTGGGGCATCATGAGGAAATGGAGGTTTTCTCACAGTGGGATTGTGTGATGCTTCAAACCACAAGGATTCATTCTGCGAGACAGTCAAGACAGGTTGGTTGGATTCAAGACGTCCCATAAAGAAATTCTCCAGAGCAGGGTTCTAAGGATGGATGCCTGGGCAGCCCACCTCGCATTCCAACTGTCTCCTAGTGACAAGGCAGGTTTGATCTGCTGGATCTGGGTGAGCAGCCGAGGGGGCTGATTTGAAATGGACTCTCCTGAGGATGGATCATAATGTAAGTTTGTGTCCTTGGAGACCTTGGAATTGGGCCATGGTGCCAGCGCCCTGAAGGATCCTCCTAACCTGAGGTATTGACACAGCTCCAAAGAGCAAGTTTCTCATGTGGAGATGAGATCTGTTCTGATTGTTTTCCTTAAGAAACCCCCATATTCTGATACTGGAAACCAGGCCTCTGAGGAGAGATACATAGAAACCAAAGCAATGGATCAGAAGTTGGCTCAGGTTGGAGTTTCTGTCCATGATGGCCCTTTTATAAAGGGGAGCATCTCATGAGGCCATGTAGGTTTTCCCACGATAGGAGTTGTGAGATGCTCCAATCTGCAAGGATTCCTTCTGCAGGACAGTCAAGACCTGTTGGAAGGCTCCCAGGACATCCCATATGGAACGGCGCCAGAGCAGGATTCCAACGATGGATGCCTAGAGAGTCTGCTTTGCATTCCAGTTGTCTCCTAGCGACAAGGCAGGTTTGATATTCTGGCTCTGGGGGAGTAATCAACGGGGCTGAGTTGACATGTACTCTCCTGCCGAATGGTCATAATGCGGGTTTGTGTCCATGGAGACCTTGGAATAGGGCGGTGGCTCCGGTTACCTGAAGCTTTCTCCTAACTGGAGGTTTTTACAGAGCTCCAAAGGATAAGTTTCCCATGTGGAGACAAGATTTGTTCTGATTGGTATCTCTGGAATCCCCCATATGCTGGTATTGGAAAACAGGCCTCTGAGGAGAGATGCTTAGAAACAAAAGCAATGGAACCAATTACGTTCTAGGGGCCTGTCCAGTTTAATGCCTTTCTCTTGGGATATCTGTCTACGGGTGAGTTGAGGTCGTTGCTCAGCTTGTGACAGATCACCCCTCTTTGTACTGGGCAGCCTACACTATTGGAATGGCCTCTGGGACTTTGGAGGTTTCTCCTAATCTGTAGGGTTGTGGCCAATGGAATGGGAAGAATTTCCTTGGAGAGGGCAGGCACAGTCCTGAGGTGTGGCTCCAGGGGCCTCAGCCTGGAGGGTGTGTGGGACAGGGATGTCAGGATAGAAGTCTGAAAACACGGTTTGGGGACGTAGGTATGGCAGGCCCGATCTACAGACTATGAGGAGAATTTTAAGGGCTATGACTTAAGGGTGAGGCTTATGTCTCTGGATTTTGTGTCAAGAGTGGCCGTGGAATGTCGGGCTGGCCTCATGGGCCATGGAGAAGTCTTTCTCTCTGGGGATGGCCTGATCCCAAGTGATTGGGGTCATTCTGTGGGTGGGAGGAATCCTTTCTGTGTTTACTTACCTCAAATGTCCCAATAAAGAGGGATTCCAGAGCAGAGCCCTGAGTAGGGGTGACTAGATTTCTCTACCTCTGGTTAAGATTGGGTGACTTGGGGCATGGCAGGCCCCATATGTGGGCTCATGGTCCAGCCACTGAGAGGCTTTACTTGAGGACAGGGTTCAAACTGAGGGTCCCAATGTGTGTTTGTGCCCACCGCAGCTCTTAAGCATGGGCAGTGCCTCAGAGACCCTACACTACCCTCAGGGGCCCTACTACTACTCCTGTAGGCCCTACAGGGGTCCTATAATGAACTTTGGATAAGATGCCAACCACAAGATTCTGGCAAGAGGGAAGGAGGAGTTATGATTTCTGCATCACGTTCACCCATGGGAAATGGGTAGAGATAAGGTCTAGGTTTCTGTAGCCTGAAAAACCAGGTTGGAAAGAGATGGCAACTAAGGCCATGGCGGTTCAGATGTTCTCAGTGTACGGCAAGCTGTCTGGGTGTCGGTTGGGAATTCAGGCCTCAGGTTGTGTCAGACAGGGCATTAGTGCACAGGCTAGACTATATAATTGGTGTACAGTTGAGTGGCATGCAGGTTTATCCTCATTTGAGGTTTCTGGGTAGACCCATAGGGCAACGTTTTTTCTTCTAGAGGGCAGGCAGAGTGCAGCACTGTGTCATCGGAAATCCCAAAATGGAGGGCATGTGGTCCAGGAGAGTGAGGACGGAAGTCTGAGAACACTAGCTATGCTTAGGTTTTGGGGTGAGGGCACAGCAGGTTCACTCTGAAGAGCCTAATCAAGATCTCGTGCATCTGAAGTCAAGGCGAAGATCAGCCGTTGGCTCAGGTTGGAGTTTCTTTCCTTAATCCGACTCCATGAAGATTGGGGCCATCATGTGACCTTGGAAGCTTTCCATGATATGAGTTGTGAGGTGGTCCATGAAAAGGCTCCTGTGGGACAGTCGACACCTGTTGGATGGCTCAAGGATGTCCCATAAGGAAAGACGCAAGAGCAGGGTTCTAAGGATCTCTAAGCAGAGATACCTGGAAACCAAAGCAATAGATCCGATAGGTGCCTATGGGACTGTTCAATCCTTTTTACCTATGGGGACATCAGTCTACGGGTCTGAGTGCAGGTAGGTGCTCAGATGGGCCCAGATTGCCCCTGTTTGTTCTGGGAAGCCACAAATATTGGGATGGCCTCAGGGACATTGGCGGTTTATCCTATTAGTAGCGTTGTGGCCATTGGAATGGGCACATACAATTCCCTTGGAGAGGAAAATCACAGTCTTCATGTTTGGCTCCAGGGGCCTGAGCCTGTAGGGTGTGTAGGCCAGGGCTGTTTGGACAGTTGTCTGAAAACAAAAACTTGGCTTATGTTTCGGGTCATAGGTATGGCAAGACTGATCTACAGACCATGAGGAGAACTCTTCAGGATATGAAAAAAGGGCGAGTATGAGGCTCTTGCTCAAGTTTTTGTCTCTGGATATCGTGTCACTCATGGTCGTGAAATTTCCGGGTCACTTCATGGGAAATGGACGAGTCTTACTCTCTGGGGGTTTGGCCCCGTCCAAAGAGTTTGGGGCTCATTCTGTGGGATGGAAGAAGTCCGTTTTTCTGTTGTCGTTGATTTGTTTTGTTTTGTTTTTCAACCTCAGGTGTCCCACCAAATGAGGGATTCCAGACTAGAGCCCTGCGGAGGGTGGAGTGGACAACCAGAAATCTGGTTAAAAATTGGGGCCTAGGGACCTGTCAAGCCCATTATGACATCTAATGGTCCAGCCACTGTGAGGACGTACGAGAGGACAGGACTCACGCTGAGGGTCACAATGCGTTTTTATGCCCTCTTCGCGCTCAAGAATGGGCGGGGCCTCAGGGTGAATGCTGGTTTCTCCTACACTGAACATTGGACAACATGCTAACCACAAGGTTTCTTGCCATGGGTAAGGAAGAGTTCTGATTTCTGCATCAGAGTCACCCATGGGCAGTGATTGGAGATAAGTTCTAGGTGCTGAAGCCTGAAAACTGAGGTAGGGAAGAGATGATGACCTAAGGCCATGGCGGGTCTGATATGCTCAGTGTTTGGTCAGCTGTCTGGGTGTTGGTCACCAGGTCCGTGTTGGCCGTGGAATGTTGGGGAGGCCTCATGGGCCATCGACGAATCTTGCTCTCTGTGGATTTGGACCGATCCCAATTGTTTTCGTCAATCTGTGGGATGGGAGGACTCCTTTCAGGTGTGTTACTTCAGGTGTCCCCACCAAAAGAGGAATTCCAAAGCAGAGCTCTTGGGAAGAGAGAAGGGACAACCCGAACTACGTTAAAACATTGGGGCCTAGGGGCATGGCAAGCCCAATATGCTGTCTCTCCATCCAGCCACTGAGAGGCCGTACCTGAGGACTGGGCTCAGGCTGAGGGTCACAATGTGTGTTTGTGACCAATGTGGCCCGCAAGCATGGGCGGGGTCTCATGGGCCACACTGGTTTCAACTACACTGATTCTTGTACAACATGCCAACCACAAGGTTTCTTGCCATGGGAAAAGAGTTCTGATTTCTGCATCATTTTCAAACCCGGGCCGTGATTGGAGATAAGGTCTAGGTTCTGAAGCCTGAAAACCGAGTTTGAGAAGAGATGACGACCTAAGGCCCTGACGGGTCTCATGTGCTCAGTTTGCGGCCAGCTGTCTGGGTGGGGGCAGTAGGTCCATGCTCAGGGTGTTTCAGAAAGTGCTGTAGTGCCCAGGTCAGCCTATATATTTGGGGTACAGCCGAATGGCGTGCACGTTGATCCTCATTTGGGTTTTCCGGAGAGCCCCAGAAGGCAATGTTTTTCTTCTGGAGGGCAGGCAGAGTGCTGCATTGTAGTTCTGGATTGCCAAACTGGAGGGTTTGTGCGCAAGTAGTCTGAGGACGGAAGTCTGAGAAGCCAAGCTAGGCCTAGGTTTCTGGTTGAGGATATGGCAGGCACAATCTATAGACGTGAATCGAGGTCTCGTGCATCTGAAGTCAGGGCGAGGATCAGACGATCTCTCAGGTTGGACATTCTGTCCCTGATGGCCCCTTTTTGAAGGGGGGAGTGGATCACGAGGCCATGGGGATTTTCCCACGATGGGAGTTGTGAGAAGCTCCCAACTGCAAAGATTCTTCTGCAGGACATTTGAGACCTGTTGGTTGGCTCCAGGACAACGATTCCGAGCAGGGTTCTAAGGATGGATGGCTGGGTAGCCCACCTCACATTCCAATTGTCTCCAAGCAACAAGAAAGGTTAGATCTGCTGGATCTGGGGGATCAACCGAGGAGGCTGAGTTGAAATGGACTCTCCCGTGGATGTGTCCTAATATGATTTTGTGTCTATGGACACCTTGGAATGAGGCGGTGGCACTGGGGCCCTGAAGGGTTCTCCTAAAGAGAGGATTTCACACAGCTCCATCGTGTAAGTTTCCTATGTGTAGATGAGATTTGTTCTGATGGGGTGAGTCAAGAAACAGCCATATGCTGTTATTGAAATCCAGGCCTCTGAGGATAGATGCCTGGAAACCAAAGCAATGGATCCGATAGGTGCCTAGGGGGCCTGTTCGTTCCTTTTTACCTCTGGGGACATCAGTCTAGGTCTGAGTGCCGGTAGGTGCTCAGATGGGACCAGATTGCAGCTGTTTGTCCTGGAAGCCACGAATATTGGGATGGCCTCAGGGATTTTGGAGGTTTATCCTTGTAGTAGGGTTGTGGCCATTGTAATGGAGAGGGCAAGCACAGTCGTCAGTTTTGGCTGCAGGGGTCTGAGCCTGTAGGGTGTGTAGGCCAGGGCTGTTTGGACAGTTGTCTGAAAACACAAACTCGGCTTATGTTTCGGGTCATAGGTATGGCAGGACTGATCTACAGACCATGAGGAGAACTCTCTGGGATATGAAAAAAGGGCGAGTGTGAGGCTCTTGCTCAAGTTTTTGTCTCTGGATATCGTGTCACCAATAGTCGTGAAATTTCCGGGTGACTTCATGGGAAATGGACGAGTCTTACTCTCTGGTGGTTTGGCTACGTCCAAAGAGTTTGGGGTAATTCTGTGGGATGGAAGAAGTCCGTTGTTCCGTTGTTGTTGATTTGTTTTGTTTTGTTTTTCAACCTTAGGTGTCCCACCAAAAGGGGGATTCCAGAGTAGAGCCCTGGGGAGGGGCGACTGGACAACCAGAAATCTGGTTAAAAATTGGGACCTAGGGACATGTTAAGCCCATTATGACATCTAATGGTCCAGCCACTGTGAGGACGTACTAGAGGACAGGACTCACGCTGAGGGTCACAATGCGTGTTTATGCCCTCGTCGCTCTCAAGAATGAGCGGGGCCTCAGGGTGAATGCTAGTTTCTCCTACACTGAACGTTGGACAACATGCCAACCAAAAGTATTCTTGCCATGGGTAAGGAAGAGTTCTGATGTCTGCATCACAGTCACCCCTGGGCAGTGATTGGAGATAAGGTCTAGGTTCTGAAGCCTGAAAACTGAGGTAGGGAAGAGATGATGACCTGAGGCTATGGCGGGTCTGATGTGCTCAGTGTTTGGTCAGCTGTCTGGGTGTTGGTCACGACGTCCGGGCTCAGGTTGTCAGACAGTGCATTAGTGCCCAGGTTAGGCTATATATTTTGGGTGCATTCGAGTGCCGTGTAGGTTCTTATCTGAAGAACTCTTCAGGATATGAAGAATGAGCGAGTCTGAGGCGCGTGCTCAGGCTTTTGTCTCTGGATTTTGTATCAGCGATGGCTGTGGAATGTTGGGAGGGCCTCAGGGGACATGGACGAATCTTGCTCTCTGTGGATTTGGCCCGATCCCAATTGTTTTGTGTAAATCTGTGGGATGGGAGGACTCCTTTCAGGTTTGTTAACTCAGGTGTCCCACCAAAAGAGGAATTCCAAAGCAGAGCCCTGGGGAAGAATGAAGGGACAACCCGAACTATGGTTAAAAATTGGGGCCTAGCGGCATGGCAAGCCCAATATGCTGTCTCTCCATCCAGCCACTGAGAGGCCTTACCTGAGATTGGTCTCAGGTTCGGGTCAGAATGTCTGTTTGTGACCAATGTGGCCCGCAAGCCTGGACGGGGCCTCATGGGCCACACGGGTTTCAACTACACTGAACCTTGTACAACATAACAACCACAAGGTTTCTTGCCATGGGGAATGAGTTCTGATTTGTGCATCATTTTCAAACCCGGGCCGTGATTGGAGATAAGGTGTAGGTTCTGAAGCCTGAAAACTGAGTTTGAGAAGAGATGACGACCTAGGGCCATGACGGGTCCAATGTGCTCAGTGTGCGGCCAGCTGTCTGGGTGGGGCCTGGAGGTCCAGGCTCAGGGTTTGCCAGAAAGGGCTTTAGTGCCCAGGTCAGCCTATATATTTGGGGTACAGCCGAATGGCGTGCAGGTTGATCCTCATTTAGGTTTTCTGGGTAGTCCCAGAGGGCAATATTTTTCTTCTGGAGGGCAGGCAGAGTGCTGCATTGTAGTTCTGGATTGCCAAACTGGAGGGTTTGTGGTTCAGTAGTCTGAGGACGGAAGTCTGAGAACCCAAGCTAGGCCTTGGTTTCTGGGTGAGGATATGGCAGGCACAATCTACAGACCTGAATCGAGATCTCGTGCATCTGAAGTCAGGGCGAGGATTAGACGATCTCTCAGGTTGGTTATTCTGTCCCTGATGGCCCCTTTTTGAAGGGGGGAGTGGATCACGAGGCCATGGGGATTTTCCCACGATGGGAGTTGTGAGAAGCTCCCAACTGCAAAGATTCTTCTGCAACAATTGAGACCTGTTGGTTGGCTCCAGGACAACGATTCCGAGCAGGGTTCTAAGGATGGATGGCTATGTAGACCACTTCACTTTCCAATTGTCTCCAAGCAACAAGACAGGTTAGATCTGCTGGATCTGGGGGAGCAACCGAGGTGGCTGTATTGAAATGGACTCTCCCGTGGATGTGTCCTAATATGATTTTGTGTCTATGGAGACCTTGGAATGAAGCGGTGGCACAGGGGCCCTGAAGGGTTCTCCTAAAGAGAGGCTTTCACACAGCTCCATCGTGCAAGTTTCCTATGTGTAGATGAGATTTGTTCTGATGGGTGAGTCAAGAAACAGCCATATGCTGTTATTGAAATCCAGGCCTCTGAAGAGATGCCTGGAAACCAAAACAATGGATCCGATAGGTGCCTAGGGGGCGTGTTCATTCCTTTTTACCTCTGGGGAAATCAGTCTACGGGTCTGAGTGCCGGTAGGTGCTCAGATGGGGCAAGATTGCCCCTGTTTGTCATGGGAAGCCACAAAAATTGGTATCGCCTCCGGTACTTTGGAGGTTTATCCTATTAGTAGGGCTGTGGCCATTGGAATGGGCACATACGATTCCCTTGGAGAGGGCTAGTACAGTCGTCAGGTTTGGTTCCAGGGGCCTGAGCCTGTAGGGTGTGTAGGCCAGGGCTCTTTGGACAGTTGTCTGAAAACACAAACTCGGCTTTTGTTTCAGGTCATAGGTATGGCAGGACTGATCTACAGACCATGAGGAGAACTCTTCGAGATATGAAAATAGGGCGAGTGTGAGGCTCTTGCTCAAGTTTTTTGTCTCTGGATATCGTGTCACTCATGGTCGTGAAATTTCCGGGTGACTTCATGGGAAATGGACGAGTCTTACTCTCTGGGGGTTTGGCCACGTCCAAAGAGTTTGGGGTCATTCTGTGGGATGGAAGAAGTCCGTTGTTCCGTTGTTTTTGATTTGTTTTGTTTTGTTTTGTTGTTCAACCTCAGGTGTCCCACCAAATGAGGGATTCCAGAGTAGAGCCCTGGGGAGGGGAGACTGGAAAACCAGAAATCTGGTTAAAAATTGGGGCCTAGGGACATGTCAAGCCCATTATGACATCTAATGGTCCAGCCACTGAGAGGACGTAATAGAGGACAGGACTCACGCTGATGGTAACAATGCGTGTTTATGCCCTCGTCGCACTCAAGAATGGGCGGGGCCTCAGGGTGAATGCTGGTTTCTCCTACAATGAACGTTGGACAACATGCCAACCACTAGGTTTCTTGCCATGGGTAAGGAAGAGTTCTGATGTCTGCATCACAGTCACCCCTGGACATGATTGGAGATAAGGTCTAGGTTCTGAAGCCTGACAACTGAGTTAGGGAAGAGATGATGACCTAAGTCCATGGCGGGTCTTACGTGCTCAGTGTGCGGTCTGCTGTCTGGCTGTTGGTCACGAGGTCCGGGCTCAGGTTGTCAGACAGTGCATTAGTGCCCAGGTTAGACTATATATTTTGGGTGCATTCGAGTGCCGTGTATGTTCTTCTCTGAAGAACTCTTCAGGATATGAAGAATGAGCGAGTCTGAGGCGCCTGCACAGGCTTTTGTCTCTGGATTTTGGATCAGCGAGGGCCGTGGAATGTTGGGGAGGCCTCATGGACCATGGACGAATCTTGCTCACTGTGGATTTGGCCCGATCCTAATTGTTTTTCGTCAATCTGTGGAATGGGAGGACTCCTTTCAGGTTTGTTAGCTCACGTGTCCCACCAAAAGAGGAATTCCAAAGCAGAGCCCTGGGGAAGAGTGAAGGGACAACCCGAACTACGGTAAAAATTTGGGGCCTAGGGGCACGGCAAGCCCAATATGCTGTCTCTCCATCCAGCCACTGAGAGGCCTTACCTGAGGACTGGGCTCAGGCTGAGGGTCACAATGTGTGTTTGTGACCAATGTGGCACGCAAGCATGGGCGGTGCCTCATGGGCCACACTGGTTTCAACTACACTGATTCTTGGACAACATGCCATCCAAAAGGTTTCTTGCCATGGGGAAAGAGTTCTGATTTCTGCATCATTTTCAAACCCGGGCCGTGTTGGAGATAAGGTGTAGGTTCTGAAGCCTGAAAACCGAGGTTGAGAAGAGATGACGACCTAAGGCCAACACGGTTCTCATGTGCTCAGTGTGCGGCCAGCTGTCTGGGTGGGGGCTGTAGGTCCATGCTCAGGGTGTTTCAGAGGGCTTTAGTGCCCAGGTCAGCCTATATATTTGGGGTACAGCCGAATGGCGTGCAGGTTGATGCTCATTTGGGTTTTCTGGGTAGCCCCAGATGGCAATGTTTTTCTTCTGGAAGGCAGGCAGAGTGCTGCATTGTAGTTCTGGATTGCCAAACTGGAGGGATTCTGGGCAAGTAGACTGAGGACGGAAGTGTGAGAAGCCAAGCTAAGCCTAGGTTTTTCTGGGTGAGGATATGGCAGGCACAATCTACAGACCTGAATCGAGGTCTCGTGTATCTGAAGTCAGGTCGAGGATCAGACGATCTCTCAGGTTGGACATTCTGTCCCTGATGGCCCCTTTTTGAAGGGGGGAGTGGATCACGAGGCCATGGGGCTTTTCCCACGATGGGAGTTGTGAGAAGCTCCCAACTGCAAAGATTCTTCTGGAGGACAATTGAGACCTTTTGGTTGGCTCAAGGACAACGATTCCGAGCAGGGTTCTAAGGATGGATGGCTAGGTAGACCACATCACTTTCCAATTGTCTCCAAGCAACAAGACAGGTTAGATCTGCTGGATCTGGAGGACAACCGAGGAGGCTGAGTTGAAATGGACTCTCCCGTGGATGTGTCCTAATATGATTTTGCGTCTCTGGAGACCTTGGAATGAAGCGTTGGCACTGGGGCCCTGAAGGGTTCTCCTAAAGAGAGGCTTTCACACATCTCCATCGTGCAAGTTTCCTATGTGTAGATGAGATTTGTTCTGATGGGTGAGTCAAGAAACAGCCATATGCTGTTATTGAAATCCAGGCCTCTGAGGAGAGATGCCTGGAAATCAAAGCAATGGATCCGATGAGTGCCTAGGGGCCTGTTCCTTCCTTTTTACCTCTGGGGACATCAGTCTACGGGTCTGAGTGCCGTAGGTGCTCAGATGGGCCCAGATTGCCCCTGTTTGTCCTGGGAAGCCACAAATATTGGGATGGCCTCAGGGACTTTGGAGGTTTATCCTCGTAGTAGGGTTGAGGCCATTGGAATGGAGACATACAATTCCCTTGGAGAGGGCAAGCACAGTCGTCAGGTTTGGCTCCAGGGGTCTGAGCCTGTAGGGTGTGTAGGCCAGGGCTGTTTGGACAGTTGTCTGAAAAACACAAACACGGCTTTTGTTTCGGGTCATAGGTATGGCAGGACTTATCTACAGACCATGAGGAGAACTCTTCGGGATATGAAAAAAGGGCGAGTGTGAGGCTCTTGCTCAAGTCTCTGTCTGTGAATAACGTGTCACACATGGTCGTGAAATTTCCAGGTGACTTCATGGGAAATGGACGAGCCTTACTCTCTGGGGTTTTGGCCCCGTCCAAAGAGTTTGGGGTCATTCTGTGGGATGGAATACGTCCGTTGTTCTGTTGTTGTGGATTTGTTTTGTTCTGTTTTTCAACCTCAGGTGTCCCACCAAATGAGGAATTCCAGAGTAGAGCCCTGGGGAGGGGCGACTGGAAAACCAGAAATATGATTTAATATTGGGGCCTAGGGACATGTCAAGGCCATTATGACATCTAATGGTCCAGCCACTGACAAGGCGTACTAGAGGACAGGACTCACGCTGAGGGTCACAATGCGTGTTTATGCCCTCGTCGCACTCAAGAATGGGCGGGGCCTCAAGGTGAATGCTGGTTTTTTCCTACACTGAACGTTGGACAACATGCCAACCACAAGGTTTCTTGCCATGGGTAAGGAAGAGTTCTGATTTCTGCATCACAGTCACCCCTGGGCAGTGACTGGAGATAAGGTCTAGGTTCTGAAGCATGAAAAATGAGGTAGGGAAGAGATGATGACCTAAGGCCATGGCGGGTCTGAAGTGCTCAGTGTGCGGTCAGCTGTCTGGGTGTTAGTCACGAGGTCCGGGCTCAGGTTGTCAGACAGTGCATTAGTGTCCAGGTTAGACTATATATTTTGGGTGCATTCGAGTGCCGTGTAAGTTCTTATCTGAATAACTCTTCAGTATATGAAGAATGAGCGATTCTGAGGCGCGTGCTCAGGCTTTTGTCTCTGGATTTTGTATCAGCGATGGTCGTGGAATGTTGGGGAGGCCTCATGGGCCATGGACGAATCTTGCTTTCTGTGGATTTGGCCCGATCCCAATTGTTTTTCGTCAATCTGTTGGATGGAGGACTCCTTTCAGGGTTGTTACATCAGGTGTCCCACCAAAAGAGGAATTCCAAAGCAGAGCCCTGGGAAAGAGTGAAGGGACAACATGAACTATCGTTAAAAATTGGGGCCTAGGGGCATGGCAAGCCCAATATGCTGTCTCTTCATCCAGCCACTGAAGGCCTTACCTGAGGACTGGGCTAAGGCTGAGGGTCACAATGTGTGTTTGCTACCTATCTGGACCGCGAGCAATGGCGGGGGGCCTCAAGGGACACACTGGTTTCCACTACACTGAACGTTGGACAACAAGCCAAACACGAGTTTTCCTGCCATCGGGAAGGAGTTCTTATTTCTTCATCATTTTCAAACCTGGGCAGTGATTGGAGATAAGGTCTAGGTTCTGAAGCCTGAAAACTGACATTGGGAAGGGATAACGACCTAAGGCCATGGGGGGTCTGAAGGTCTCAGTTTGTAGCCAGCTGTCTGGGTGGGGCCAGGAGGTCCAGGCTCAGCCTCTGTCAGAAAGGGCATAATTGCCCAGGTCAGCCTATATATTTTGGGTATAGCCAAGTGTCGTGCAGGTTGATTTTCATTTGGGGTTTCTATGTAGCCCCAGAGGTCAATGTATTTCTTCTGCAGGGCACGTAGAGTGCTGCATTTTAGTTCTGGATTTCCAAACTAGAGGGCTTGTGAGCCAGTAGTCTGTGGACGGAAGTCTGAGGACACAAGAAAAGCTTAGGTTTCTGGGTGAGGACATGGCAGGCACAATCTACAGACCTGAACCGAGATCTCGTGCATCTGAAGTCAGGGTGAGGATGAGATGATCGCTCAGGTTGGACCTTATGTCCCTGATGGCCCCTTTATGAAGGGGGGGGGGGATCATGTGGCCATGGGGGTTCTCTCACGATGGAAGTTCTGAGAAGCTCCCAACTGCAAAGATTCTTCTGCAGGACAATTGAGACCTGTTGGTTGGCTCCAGGCCAACGATTCCGAGCAGGGTTTTAAGGATGGATGGCGGGGTAGGCCACCTCACATTCCAATTGTCTCCTAGCAACAAGACAGGTTAGGTCTGCTGGATCTCGCGGAGCAACCGAATACGCTCAGTTGAAATGGACTCTCCTGTGGATGGGTCCTAATGTGTTTTTTGTGTCTATGGAGACCTTGTAATGGGGCAGTGGCACACAGGCCCTGAAGGCTTCTCCTAACTGGAGGTTTTGAGACATCTTCAAAGGATAATTTTCCCATGGTGAGAAGAGATTTGTTCTGATTGCTGCCTCATGAAATCCCCATATGCTAATATTGGAAACCAGGCCTCTGAGGAGAGATACCTGTAACCGAAAGCAATGAATCTGATTCAGGCCCTAGGGGCCTGTCTGATTCAATCTTCTTCCCTGGGGACATCCATCTACGCTGAGTAGAGGTAGATGCTCAGCTGGTTTCAGATGACCCTTGTTTGTCCTGGGCGGCCTACATTATTGGGATGTCCTTGGGGACTCTGGAGGTTTTTCCTAATTTGTACGATTGTGGACAATGGAATGGGCAGAATTCCCGTGGTATGGACAGGCACAGTCCTGATGTGTGGCTCCAGAGGCCCCAGCCTGAAGGGTCTGTGGGCCAGGAATGTGGGGACAGAAGTCTGTAAACACAAACTCGGCTTAGGTTTGGGAAGTAGGTATGGCAGGCCCGATCTACAGACCGTGAGGAGAACTCTTCGGGATACGACAAAATAGCGAGTGTGAGGCGCTTGCTTACACTTTTGTCTCTGGATTTGTTGTCAACGATGGCTGTGGAATCTCGGGGAGGCCTCATGGGCCATGGACGAGACTTCCTCTCTGTGAATTTGGTCCAATCCCAATTGTGTTGGGTCAATCTGAAGGATGGGAGGAGTCCTTTTAGTTTTGTTACCTCAGGTGTTCCAACAAAAGAGGGATTCCGAAGCAGAGCTCTGGGGAGGGATGAATGGACAACCCGAACAATCCAATTGGGGTGAGGTCGAGAACCGAGCAGGTTGATCCTCATTTGGGGTTTATGGAGATCCCCATAGAGCAACGTTTTTTTCTTCTGGAGGGCCAGCATAGGGCTGCATTTTGGTTCCAGAATTCCAAGTCTTGAGGACATGTTTGCCAGGAGTGTGAGGAAGGAAGTCTGAAAACACAAGTTAGCACGAGGTTTGGGCCCACTGTGCAGAGGCTGAATCGAGATCTCCTGCATCTGAGGTCAGGGCGAGTATCAGATGTTGCCTCAAGCTGGAGTTTGTGTCCATGACAGCACCTTCCTGAAGGGGGGGTGGGGGCGTCATGAGGCCCGGGAGGGTTCGCTACGCTGGGAGTTGTGAGCTGCTCCAAACTTCAAAGTTTCCTTCTTCAGGACAGTCGAGTACTATTGGATGGTTCCAGGATGCCCCATACAGAAAGACTCGAGAGCAGGGGCCTAAGCATGGATGCCGAGAAATGCCAACTCACCTTCCCATTGCCTGGTCGAGACAAGGCACGCTCAATCTGCGGGCTCTTGGGTGAGCTACCCAGAAGGCTGAGTTTAAATGGACGTTCCTGAGGATGAGTCATAATGTGGGTTGGTGGCCATGGAGACCTTGGAATGTGGCAGTAGCTAAGGGACTCTGCAGGATTCTCCAACCCGAAGGGTTTGACACAACTCCAACAAGGAAGCTTTCCATGTGGAGATGAGAGGTGTTCTGTCTGGTGCCTCAGGATAGCCCCATATGCTTGTCTTCGAACCCAGGCCTCTGAGGAGTGATACCTGGACACCAAAGCAAGAGTTCATAATAGGGCCTAGGGGCCTGTCTGGTTCAATCTTCTGTCTCTGCGGATATCAGTCTGTGTGTCTGCATGGAGGTAGTAGTTGCTCAGCTGGTGTCATAATGCCCCTGTTTGTCCAGTGCGGCTTGCGGTAGTGGGTTGTCCTTGGGGACCTTGAGGTTTCTACTATTTTGTAGAGTTGTGGCCAATGGAACGGGCAGTTTCTTAGGAGAGAGCAGGCACATTTCTGGGGTGTGGCTCCAGAGACCCCAGCCTGGAGGCGGTGTGGGCCACGGCTGTGCAGACAGACATCCAAAAACCCAAACTCAGCTCAGGTTTGGGGCCGTGGTTATGGCAGGCCTGATCTACAGTCCGTGAGGGGAGCTCCTCTGGATATGAAAGAAGGGTGAGAGGGAGGCAGTCGCTCAGTCTTTTGTCTCTGGATATTTTGTCCACAATGGCCGTTTAATATAGGAGTTGCCTCATGGGTCGTAGAAGTCTCCCTCTCTGGTAGTTTGTCCAGCCCCCAAGAGTTTGGGGTCATTCTGTGGGAAGGGAAGAGTCCTGTTTTCTGCTTCATGTGTCCCCCCAGTAGAGGGATTCTGGAGCATAGCAGTGGGTACTGACAACTGGAATACTCGCTCTCTGGTTCAGCCTGGGGGCCTATGGATATGACAAGCCCCATAGGCAGGATCTTGGTCCAGCCGCTGAGAGGCGTTACTTTAATACGGGACTCACGCTACAGGTCACAATGCATGTCTGTGCCCTAGGCGGCCCTAAGCACTGGCGTGGCCTTTCCGACAATGCAGGTTTTCCCACATTGAACGTTGGACAACATGCCTACCACAAGGTTTCTGGCCATGGGGAAGGAGGAATTCTAATTTCTGCATCACGTTCACCCCTGGGCAGTGATTGGAGATAAGGTCTATGTTCTGAAGCCTGCAAACCGAGGTTGGGAAGAGATGACGAACTACAGCCATAGCGGGTCCCTTGTGTCCAGGTTGGAGCCAGCTGTCTAGGTGTCGTTTGGGATGTCTTGTCTCAGGCTGTGCCAGACAGGGCATTCGTAATCAGGGTAGGCTGTATAATTGCTTTACAGTCGAGTGGCATGCATTAGATAATCATTTGGGGTTTCTTATTAGCAGCATAGGGCAAAGTTTTTCTTCTGGAGGGCAGGCAGAGTGCTGCATTGTGGCTTCGGAATTCCCAAACTGGAGGGCTTGTGGGCCAGGAGAGTGAGGACGGAAGTCTGAGAACACAAGCTAGGCTTAGGTTTCGGGGAATGGACATGGCAGGCACACTCTGCAGAGCTGAATTGAGATCTCATGAGTCTGAAGTCAGGTCGAGGATCAGACTTTGGCTCAGGTTGGAGTTTCTGTCCATGTTGGCCCCTTCATGAAGGGGGGGGCATTATGAGGACATGGGGGTTTTCCCACTATTAGAGTTGTGAGATGCTCCAACCGCAAGGATTCCTTCTGTGGGACAATTAAGATTTGTTGGATGGCTCCAGGACGTCTCCTAAGGTATTTTTCCAGAACAGGGTTCTAAGTATGGATGCCTGGGCAGACAGCCTCAATTCCAATTGTCTCCTAGCAACAAGAAACGTTTGATCTGCTGGCTTGTGGTAGCATCAGAGGGGGCTGAGTTGGAATGGACTTTCCTGAGGATGGTCTTAAATGAGTTGAAATGGACTTTCCTGAGGATGGTCTTAATGTTGGTTTGAGTCCATTGAGACCTTGGTATGGGGCAGTGGCACCAGGGCCCTGAAGGATTCTCCTAACCAGAGGTTATAACAAAGCTCCAATGAGCAAGTTTTCCATGGGGAGACGAGATTTGTTCTTATTGGTGCCTCAGGAAACCACCATTTCCTAGTATTGGAAATGAGGCCTCTGAGGAGAGATGCCTGGAAACCAAAGCAATGGATCTGATTAGGGCCTAGGGCCCTGTCCGGTTCAATATTCTTCTCTGGGGACATCTTTTTTCTGAGTGGAGAGGAGAACTCTTCGGGATATGAACAAAGGGCGAAAGTGAGGTTCTTGCTCATGCTTATTTTTTTTCTGGATATGTGTCACCGATTGCCATGGAATGTCCAGGTGTCCTCATGGGCCATCGATGAGTCTCCCTTTCTGGGGATTTGACCCAATCCCAAGAGTTTGGGGTCATTCTGTGGGAATGGAGGAGGTCTTTCTGTTTTTTTTTTTTTTTTTTTTTTTTTTTTTTTTTTTTTTACCTCAGGTGGACCACCAAAAGAGGGATTCCACAGCAGAGTCCTGCGGAGGCGCGTCTGGACAACCAGAACTCTGGTTAACATTGGGACCTAAGAACATGGCAAGCCCCATATGTGGGCTCTTGGTCCAGACACTGAGAGGCCTTCCTTGAGCATAGGGCTCACATTGAGTTTCACAATGTGTTTTTGTGCCCAAGGAGCCCCTCAAGTCAGGGCGTGGCCTAATGTACCATGCTGGTTTCTCCTACACTGAACGTTGCACAATATGGCAACCACAAGTTTTCTGGCCATGGGGAAGAAGGAGTTCTAATTTCTGCAACACTTTCACTCCTGGACTGTGATTGGATTTAAAGTCTAGGTTCTGAAGCCTGAAAACTGAGGTTGGGAAGAGATGAAGACCTAAGGCCATGGTGTGACTGATGTGCTCAGTGTTCGGCCAGCTGTTGAGTGTGGGTTGGGAGGTGCAGGCTCAGGCTGTGGCAGACAGGGAATTAGTGCCCAGGCTAGACTGTATCATTGGGGTGCAGTCGAGTTTCATGCAGGTTGGTACTCATTTGTGGTTACTGGGTAGCCCCAGAGGGCAACGTTTTTCTTCTGGAAGGAAGACACAGTGCCACATAGTGGCTCCAGAATTCCCAAACTGGAAGGCTTGTGGGCCAGGAGTGTGAGGAAAAAATTCTGAGAACACAAGCCAGACTTAGATTTCGGGGGTGAGGGGACGGCAGGCACCCTCTGCAGAGATGATTCGAGATCCCGTGTACCTGAAGACAGAGCTAGGATCAGACGTTGGCTCAGGTTGGAGTTTCTGTCCATGACGGCCCCTTCATGAAGGGGAGGGTGTCACGAGGCCATGGAGGTTTTCCCACGATGGGAATTGTGAAATGCTCCAAACCGCAATGATTCCTTCCGTGGGACAGTCGAGACCTGCTGGATGGCTCCAGGACATCCCACAAGGAAGTTATCCAGAGCAGGGTTCTAAGGATGGATGCCTGGGCAGCCTGACTCCCATTCCAGGTGTCTCATAGTGCCAAGGCACGTTCGATCTGCTGGATCTAGGGGAGTAACCGAGGCGGGGTGTGTTGAAATGGGTGGGTTGAGGATGGGTCATAATGTGCATTTGTGTCCATGGAGACCTTGGAATGGGGTGCTTGATCCGGGGCCTTGAGGGATGTTCATAACCGGAGGTTTTGATGGAGCTCTAAAGAGTACGTTTCCTATGTAGAGAAGAGAATTGTTTTGATGAGTGCCTAAGGAATCTCCCATATGCTGGTATTGGAAACCAGGCCTCTGAGGAGAGATGCCTGGAAACAAATGCAATGGATATGATTAGGGCCGAGGTGCCTGTCCGGTTCAATCTCCTTCCTGGGGATACGTGTCTATGGATCTGAGGGGAGGTAGTTGCTCGGGTTGTGTCAGATCACCCCTGTTTGTCCTGGGCAGCCTATAATATTGGGAATGGCCTCGGGACTTTGGAGTTTCTCCTAATCTATAGGGTTGTGGCCAATGGAATGGGCAGAAATCCCCTGGAGAGGGCAGGCACAGTTCTGAGTTTGGCTCTAGGGGCCCAGCCTTGAGGGGTGTGGGCCAGGCCTGTGGGGACAGAAGTCTGAAAACACAAATTCCGCTTAGGATTGGGGACATAGGTATGGCACGCCCAATCTACAGACCGTGATAACACTTCGGGATATGAAAAAGGGTGAGTTTGAGGTGCTTGCTCAGGTTTTGTCTCTGGATTTGTGTCAACAATGTGGGTCGAATGCTGGCATGGCCTCATGGGTTGTGGACGGCTTTCCTTCTCTGAGGATTTGACTCAATCCCAAGAGTCTGGGTACATTCTGTGGGATGGGAGGAGTCCTTTCTGTTTTTTATTTTATTTTATGTACCTCATGTGTGCCAATAAAAGAGGGATTCCAGAGCAGAGTCCGTGCTAGGGACAACTGGATAACCCCACCTCTGTTTAAGTTTGGGGGACTAGGGGCATGGCAAGTCCAATATGTGGGCTCTTGATTCAGACACTTAGAGGTCTTCCTTGAGGACAGGGCTCATGCTGAGGGTCACAATGCCTATTTGTGCCCAACAAGGCCCTCAAGCATGGGATGGGCCTCATGGGCCACGCTGGATTCTCCTACACTGAACGTTGGAGTGTATGCCAACCACAGGTTTCCGGCCATGGCGAAGGAAGAGTTGTGATTTCTGCATCACGTTCACCCCTGGACAGTGATTGGAGTTTAGGTCTAGGTTCTGAAACCCGAAAACCGAGGTTGGGAAGAGATGAAGACCTAAGGACCTGATGGGTACAATGAGCTCAGTGTGTGGCTAGCTGTTGAGCATAGGTCTGGAGGTGTGGGCTCATGCTGTGTCAGACAGAGCATTAGACAGGGTAGACTGTATATTTGGGGTGCAGTCGAGTGGCGTTCAGTTGATCCTCATTCGGGCTTCTAGGTAGCTCCATAAGGCAAAGTTTTTCTTCTGGAGGGCAGGCAGAGTGCTGCATTGTGGCCCCAGTATTGCCAAATTGTAGGGCTTTTGGGCCAGGGGTGTGAGGACGGTAGTCTGAGAACACAAGCTAGGCTTAGTTTTTTGGGGTGAGGGCACAGAAGGCACACTCTGCAGAGCTGAATCAAGATCTCATGCACCTGAAGCCAGGGCGAATATCAGACGTTTGCTCAGGTTGGAGTGTCTATCCATGATGGCCCCTTTATAAAGTGGAACGTCTCAAGAGGCCATGAAGATTTTCCCACAATGGGAGTTGTGAGATGCACCAGACTGCAAAGATTCCTTCTGTGGGACACTTGAGACCTGTTGGATGGCTCTAGGATGTCCCATATGGAACGACTCCAGAGTAGTGTTCTAAGGATGGATGCCTGGGCAGCCCGCCTCCCATTCTAGTTGTCTCCTAGCAACAAGGCAGGTTTGATCTGCAGGCCCTGGGGGAGAAACCAAGGGGGATGAGTTGACATGGACTCTACCGAGGATAGATCATAATGTGGGTTTAAGTCCATGGAGACCTTGGAATGGGGCGCTTGATCCGGGGCCCTGAAAGATTCTCCTAAACAGAGGTTTTTTATAGAGCTCCAAAGAGTACATTTCCTATGTGGAGACGAGATTTTTCTATGAGTGCCTCAGTAATCCCCCATATGCTGGTATTGGTAACCAGGCCTCTGAGGAGAGATGCCTGGAAACAAAAGCAATGGATCTGATTAGGGCCTAAGTGCCTGTCCGGTTCAATCTTATTCTATGGGGATATCTGTCTCTGGGTCTGAGTGGAGGTAGTTTCCTAACTTGTGAAAGATCATCCCTGTTTGTCCTGGGCAGCCAACACTATTGGGATGGCCTCGGGGAGTTTGGAGGTTTCTCCTAATCTATATGGTTGTGCCCAATGGAAATGGCAGAATTCCCCTGGAGAGGGAAGCCACAGTCCTCAGGTGTGGCTCCAGGGGCCCCAGCTTGGATGGTGTGTGGGCCAGGACTGTGGGGACAGAAGTCTGAAAACACAAACTCAGCTTAGGTTTGGGGATGTATGTATGAAGTCTCGATCTACAGACCGTGAGAATTTTCCGTGCTATGAACAAAGGGCGAGTATGTGGCGTTTGCTCAGGCTTTTGTCTCTGGATTTTTTTTTGCCAACGGTGGCCGTGGAATGTCGGGGTGTCCTCAAGGGACATGGACAAGTCTTTCTCTGGTGATTTGGCCTGATCCCAAGTGGTTGGGATTATTCTATGAATGGGAAGAGTCCTTTCTGTATTTTTTTTTTTTTTACCTCAGGTGTCCCACCAAAGAGGGATTCCAGAGCAGAGCCCTGAGTAGGGGTGACTAGATGTCTCTACCTCTGGTTAAGATTGGGTGACTTGGGGCATGGCAGGCCCCATATATGCGGGCTCATGGTCCAGCCACTGAGAGGCTTTACTTGAGGACAGGGCTCAAACTGAGGGTCCCAATGTGTGTTTGTGCCCACCGCAGCTCTTAAGCATGGGCAGGGCCTCAGGGACCCTACACTACCCTGAGGGGCCCTACTACTACTCCTGTAGGCCCTACAGGGGTCCTACACTGAACGTTGGATAAGATGCCAAACACAAGATTCTGGCGAGAGGGAAGGAGGAGTTATGATTTCTGCATCACGTTCACCCATGGGAAATGAGTAGAGATAAGGTCTAGGTTCCTGTAGCCTGAAAACCAGGTTGGAAAGAGATGGCAACCTAAGGCCATGGCGGTTCAGATGTTCTCAGTGTACGGCAAGCTGTCTGGGGTGTCGGTTGGGAATTCAGGCCTCAGGTTGTGTCAGACAGGGCATTAGTGCACAGGCTAGACTATATAATTGGTGTACAGTTGAGTGGCATGCAGGTTTATCCTCATTTGAGGTTTCTGGGTAGACCCTTAGGGCAACGTTTTTCTTCTAGAGGGCAGGCAGAGTGCAGCACTGTGTCATCGGAAATCCCAAAATGGAGGGTGTGTGGTCCAGGAGAGTGAGGACGGAAGTCTGAGAACACTAGCTATGCTTAGGTTTTGGGGTGAGGGCACAGCAGGTGCACTCTGAAGAGCTTAATCAAGATCTCGTGCATCTAAAGTCTAGGCGAAAATCACCCCTTGGCTCAGGTTGGAGTTTCTTTCCATGATCCGACTTCATGAAGATTGGGGGCATCATGTGCCCTTGGAAGCCTTCCATGATATGAGTTGTGAGGTGGTCCATGAACAAGGACTCCTGTGGGACAGTCGAGACCTGTTGGATGGCTCAAGGATGTCCCATAAGGAACGACGCAAGAGCAGGGTTCTAAGGGTTCTAAGGATCTCTAAGGAGAGATGCCTGGAAACCAAAGCAATAGATCCGATAGGTGCCTATGGGCCTGTTCGTTCCTTTTTACCTCTGGGGACATCAGTCTATGGGTCTGAGTGCCGGTAGGTGCTCAGATGGGACCAGATTGCCCCTGTTTGTCCTGGGAAGCCACAAATATTGGGATGGCCTCAGGGACTTTGGAGGTTTATTCTATTAGTAGGGTTGTTGCCATTGGAATGGGCACATACAATTCCCTTGGAGAGGGCAAGCACAGTCGTCAGGTTTGGCTCCAGGGGCCTGAGCCTGTAGGGTGTGTAGGCCAGGGCTGTTTGGACAGTTTTCTGAAAACACAAACTCGGCTTATGTTTCGGGTCATAGGTATGGCAGGAGTGATCTACAGACCATCAGGAGAACTCTTCGGGATATGAAAAAAAGGGCGAGTGTGAGGCTCTTGCTCAAGTTTTTGTCTCTGGATATCGTGTCACTCATGGTCGTGAAATTTCGGGTGACACCATGGGAAATGGACGAGACTTACACTCTGGGGGTTTGGCCCCGTCCAAAGAGTTTGGGGTCATTCTGTGGGATGGAAGAAGTACGTTGTTCTGTTGTTTGTTGATTTTTGTTTTGTTTTGTTTTTCAACCTCAGGTGTCCCACCAAATGAGGGATTCCAGAGTAGAGCCCTGGGGAGGGGCGACTGGACAACCAGAAATCTGGTTAAAAATTGGGGCCTAGGGACATGTCAAGCCCATTATGACATCTAATGGTCCAGCCACTGAGAGGACGTTCTAGAGGACAGGACTCACGCTGAGGGTCACAATGCGTGTTTATGCCCTCGTCGCATTCAAGAATGGGTGGGGCCTCAGGGTGAATGCTGGTTTCCCATACACTAAACGTTGGGACAACACGCCAACCACAAGGTTCCTTGCCATGGGTAAGGAAGAGTTCTGATTTCTGCATCACAGTCACCCCTGGGCAGTGATTGGAGATAAGTTCTAGGTTCTGAAGCCTGAAACCTGAGGTGGGGAAGAGATGATGACCTAAGGCCATGGCGGGTCTGATGAGCTCAGTGTGCGGTCAGCTGTCTGGGTGTTGGTAACGAGGTCCGGGCTCAGGTTGTCAGACAGTGCATTAGTGCCCAGGTTAGACTATATATTTTGGGTGCATTCGAGTGCCGTGTATGTTCTTATCTGAAGAACTCTTCAGGATTTGAAGAATGAGCTTGTGTGAGGCGCATGCTCAGGATTTTGTCTCTGGATTTTGTATCAGCGATGGCTGTGGAATGTTGGGGAGGCCTCATGGGCCATGGACGAATCTTGATCTCTGTGGATTTGGCCCGAACCCAATTGCTTTTTGTCAATCTGTGTGATGGGAGGACTCCTTTCAGGTTTTTTACCTCAGGTGTCCTACCAAAAGAGAAATTCCAAAGCAGAGCCCTGGGGAAGAGTGAAGGGAGAACCCGAACTATGGTTAAAAATTGGGGCCTAGGGGCATGTCAAGCCCAATATGCTGTCTCTCCATCCAGCCACTGAGAGGCCTTACCTGAGGACTGGGCTCAGGTTGAGGGTCACAATGTCTGTTTGTGACCAATGTGACCCGCAAACATGGGGGGGCCTCATGGGCCACACTGGTTTCAACTACACTGAACCTTGGACAACATGCCAACCACAAGGTTTCTTGCCATGGGGAAAGAGTTCTGATTTCTGCATCATTTTCAAACCCGGGCCGTGATTGGAGATAAGGTCTAGGTTCTGAAGCCTGAAAACCGAGATTGAGAACAGATGACGACCTAAGGCCATGGCGGGTCCGATATGCTCAGTATGAGGCCAGCTGTCTGGGTGGGGCCTGGAGGTCCAGGCTCAGGCTGTGTCATATAGGGCATTATTGCCCAGGTCAGCCTATATATTTGGGGTACAGCCGAATAGCATGCCCCGTTGATCCTCATTTGGGGTATCTGTGTAGCCACAGAGGGCAATGTTTTTTTCTTCTGGAGGGCAGGCAGAGTGCTGCATTGTAGTTCTGGATTGCCAAACTGGAGGGCTTGTGGGCCAGTAGTCTGAGGACGGAAGTCTGAGAACACAAGCTAGGCCTAGGTTTCTGGGTGAGGACATGGCAGGCATAATCTACAGACCTGAATCGAGATCTCGTGCATCTGAAGTCAGGGCGAAGATCATACGATCGCTCAGGTTGGACATTCAGTCCCTGATGGCCCCTTCTTGAAGGGGGGGTGGATCACGAGGCCATTGGGGTTTTCCCATGATGGGAGTTCTGAGAAGCGCCCCCAACTGTAAATATTCTTCTGCAGGACAATTGAGACCTGTTGGTTGGTTCCAGGACAACTATTCCGAGGAGGGTTCTAAGGATGGATGGCTGGGTAGCCCACCTCGCATTCCAATTGTCTCCAAGCAACAAGACAGGTTAGATCTGCTCGATCTGGGAGAGCAACCGAGGAATTGAGTTGAAATGGACTCTCCCGTGGATGTGTCCTAATATGATTTTGTGTCAATGGAGACCTTGGATTGAATCGGTGGCACTGGGACCCTGAAGGGTTCTCCTAAAGAGAGGCTTTCAAAAAGCTCCACCGTGCAACTTTCCGATGTTTAGAGATTTGAGATTTGTTCTGATGGAGTCAAGAAACAGCCATATGCTGTTATTGAAATCCAGGCCTCTGAGGAGAGCTGCCAGGAAACCAAAGCAATGGATCCGATTGGTGCCTAGGGGCCTGTTCGTTCCTTTTTTACCTCTGGGGACATCAGACTCCTTGTCTGAGTGCCGGTAGGTGCTCAGATGGGCCCAGATTGCCCCTGTTTGTCCCGGGATGCCACAAATATTTGGATGGCCGCAGGGACATTGGAGGTTTATCGTATTAGGAGGGTTGTGGCCATTGGAATGGGCACATATAATTCCCTTTGAGAGGGCAAGCAGAGTCGTCAGGTTTGGCTCCATGGGCCTGAGCCTGTAGGGTGTGTAGGCCAGGGCTGTTTGGACAGTTGTCTGAAAACACAAACTCGGCTTATGTTTCGGGTCATAGGTATGGCAGGACTGATCTACAGACCATGAGGAGAACTCTTCGGGATATGAAAAAAGGGCGAATGTGAGGCTCTTGCTCAAGTTTTTGTCTCTGGATATCGTGTCACTCATGGTCGTGAAATTTCCGGGTGACTTCATGGGAAATGGACGAGTCTTACTCTCTGGGGGTTTGGCCCCGTCCAAAGAGTTTGGGGTCATTCTGTGGGACGGAAGAAGTACGTTGTTCTGTTGTTGTTGATTTTTTTTTGTTTGTTTGTTTTTCAAACTCTGGTGTCCCGCCAAATGAGGGATTCCAGATTAGAGCCCTGGGGAGGGGCGACTGGACAACCAGAAATCTGGTTAAAAATTGGGGCCTAGGGACATGTCAAGCCCATTATGACATCTAATGCTCCAGCCACTGAGAGGACGTTCTAGAGGACAGGACTCACGCTGAGGGTCACAATGCGTGTTTATGCCCTCGTCGTACTCAAGAATGGACGGGGACTCAGGCTGAATGCTGGTTTCTCCTACACTGAACGTTGGACAACATGCCAACCACAAGGTTTCTTGGATGGGTAAGGAAGAGTTCTGATTTCTGCATCACAGTCACCCCTGGGCAGTGATTGGAGATAAGGCCTAGGTTCTGAAGCCTGATAACTGAGGTAGGGAAGAGATGATGACATAAGGCCATGGCGGGTCTGATGTGCTCAGTGTGCAGACAGCTGTCTGGGTGTTGGTCCGAGGTCTGGGCTCAGGTTGTCATACAGTGCATTAGTGCCTAGGTGAGACTATATAATTTGGGTGCTTTCGAGTGCCGTGTAGGTTCTTATCTGAAGAACTCTTCACGATATGAAGATGAGCGTGTCTGAGGCGCGTACTTAGGCTTTTGTCTCTGGATTGTGTGTCAGGGATGGTCGTGGAATGTTGGGGAGGCCTCAGGGGCATGGACGAATCATGCTCTCTGTGGATTTGGCCAGATCCCAATTGTTTTTTCGTCAATCTGTGGGATGGGAGGACTCTTCTCAGGTTTGTTACCTCAGGTGTAACCACCTGAGGAATTCCAAAGCAGAGCCCTGGGGAATCGTGAAGGGAGAACCCGAACTATGGTTAAAAATTGGGGCCTAGGGGCATGGCAAGCCCAATATGCTGCTGTCTCTCCATCCAGCCAATGAGAGGCCTTACCTTAGGACTGGGCTCAGGCTGAGGGTCACAATGTGTGTTTGTGACCAATGTGACCCGCAAACATGGGGGGGCCTCATGGGCCACACTGGTTTCATCTACACTGAACCTTGGACAACATGCCAACCACAAGGTTTCTTGCCATGGGGAAAGAGTTCTGATTTCTGCATCATTTTCAAACCCGGGCCGTGATTGGAGATAAGGTCTAGGTTCTGAAGGCTGAAAACCGAGGTTGAGAACAGATGACGACCTAAGGCCATGGCGGGTCTGATGTGCTCAGTGTGCGTCCAGCTGTCTGGGTGGGGCTAGGAGATCCAGGCGCAGGCTGTGTCAGAAAGGGCATTAGTTCCCAGGTCAGCCGATATATTTGGGGTACAGCCGAATGGCGTGCAGGTTGATCCTCATTTGAGGTTTCTTGATAGCCCGAGAGGGCACTGTTTTTTTTCTTCTGGAGGGCACACAGAGTGCTGCTTTGCAGTTCTGGATTGCCAAACTGGAGGGCTTGTGGGCCAGTAGTCTGAGGACGGAAGTCTAAGAAGCCAAGCAAGGCCTAGGTTTATGGGTGAGGATATGGCAGGCACAATCTACACACCTGAATCGAGATCTCGTGCATCTGAAGTCAGGGCGAGGATCAGACGATCGCTCAGTTTGGACATTCTGTCCCTGATATCCCCTTCTTGAACGGAGGGTGGATCACCAGGCCAAGGGGGTTTTCCCAAGATGGGAGTTCTGAGAAGCTCCCAACTGCAAAGCTTCTTCTGCAGGACAATTGAGACCTGTTGGTTGGCTCCAGCACAACGATTCTGAGCAGGGTTCTAAGGATGGATGGCTGGGTAGCCCACCTCGCATTTCAATTGTCTGCAAGCAACAAGACAGGTTAGATCTGCTGGATCTGGGGGAGCAACCGAGGACCTGAGTTGAAATGGACTCTCACGTGGATGTGTCCTAATATGATTTTGTGTCAATGGAGACCTTGGATTGAAGCGGTGGCACAGGGGCCCTGAAGGGTTCTCCTATAGAGAGGCTTTCTCACAGCTCCATCGTGCAAGTTTACCATGTGGAGATGAAATTTGTTCTGATGGGTGAGTCAAGAAACAGCCATATGCTGTTATTGAAATCCAGGCCTCTGAGGAGAGATGCCTGGAAACCAAAACAATGGATCCGATAGGTGCCTAGGGGCCTGTTCGTCCCTTTTTACCTCTGCGGACATCAGTCTCCGGGAATGAGTGCCGGTAGGTGCTCAGATGGGCCCAGATTGCCCCTGTTTGTCCTGGGAAGCCACAAATATAGGGATGGCTGCAGGGACTTTGGAGGTTTATACTATTAGTAGGGTTGTGGCCATTGGAATGGGCACATACAATTCCCTTGGAGAGGGCAAGCACAGTCGTCAGGTTTGGCTCCAGGGGACTGAGCCTGTAGAGTGTGTAGGCCAGGGATGTTTGAACATTTGTCTAAAACACAAACTCGGCTTATGTTTCGGATCATAGGTATGGCAGGACTGATCTACAGACCATGAGGAGAACTCTTCGGGATATGTAAAAAGGGCGAGTGTGAGGCTCTTGCTCAAGTTTTTGTCTCTGGATATCGTGTCACTCATGGTCGTGAAATTTCAGGGTGACACCATGGGAAATGGACGAGTCTTACTCTCTAGGGGTTTGGCCCCGTCCAAAGAGTTTGGGGTCATTCTGTGGGATGGGAGAAGTCCGTTGTTCTGTTGTTGTTTATTTGTTTTGTTTTGTTTTTCAACCTCAGGTGTCCCACCAAATGAGGGATTCCAGAGTAGAGCCCTGGGGAGGGGCGACTGGACAACCAGAAATATGGTTAAAAATTGGGGCCTAGGGACATGTCAAGCCCATTATGACATCTAATGCTCCAGCCACTGGGAGGACATTCTAGAGGACAGGACTCAATCTGAGGGTCACATGCGTGTTTATGCCCTCGTCGCACTCAAGAATGGGCGGGGCCTCAGTGTGAATGCTGGTTTCCCCTACACTGAACGTGGACAACATGCCAACCACAAGGTTCCTTGCCATGGGTAAGGAAGAGTTCTGATTTCTGCATCACAGTCACCCCTGGGCAGTGATTGGAGATAAGGTCTAGGTTCTGAAGCCTGAAAACTGAGGTAGGGAAGAGATGATGACCTAAGGCCATGGCGGGTATGATGAGCTCAGTGTGCGGTCAGCTGTCTGGGTGTTGGTCACGAGGTCCGGGCTCAGGTTGTCAGACAGTGCATTAGTGCCCAGGTTAGACTATATATTTTGGGTGCCTTCGAGTGCCGTGTAGGTTCTTATCTGAAAGAACTCTTCTGGTTATGAAGAATGAGCGAGTCTGAGGCGCATGCTCAGGCTTTTGTCTCTGGATTTTATATCAGCGATGGCCGTGTAATGTTGGGGAGGCCTCATGGGCCATCGACGAATCTTGCTCTCTGTGGATTTGGCCCGATCCCAATTGCTTTTCGTCAATCTGTGGGATGGGAGGACTCCTTTCAGGTTTGTTACATCAGGTGTCCCACCAAAAGACAATTCCAAAGCAGAGCCCTGGGGAAGAGTGAAGGGACAACCCGAACTATGGTTAAAAATTGGGGCCTAGGGGCATGGCAAGCCCAATATGCTGTCTCTCCTTCCAGCCACTGAGAGGCCTTACCTGAGGACTGGGCTCAGGTTGAGGGTCACAATGTGTGTTTGTGACCAATGTGGCCCGCAAGCATGGGCGGGGCCTCATGGGCCACACTGGTTTCAAGTACACTGAACCTTGGACAACATGCCAACCACAAGGTTTCTTGCCATGGGGAAAGAGTTCAGATTTCTGCATCATTTTCAAACCCGGGCCGTGATTGGAGATAAGGTCTAGGTTCTGAAGCCTGAAAACCGAGGTTGAGAAGAGATGACGATCTAAGGCCATGGCGGTTCCGATATGCTCAGTGTGAGGCCAGCTGTCTGGGTGGGGCCAGGAGGTCCAGGCTCAGGCTGTGTCAGAAAGGGCATTAGTGCCCAGGTCAGCCTATATATTTGGGGTACAGCCGAATGGCGTTCAGGTTGATCCTCATTTGGGGTTTCTGGTTAGCCTGAGAGGGCAATGTTTTTCTTCTGGAGGGCAGGCAGAGTGCTGCATTGTAATTCTGGATTGCCAAACTGGAGGGCTTGTGGGCCAGTAGTCTGAGGACGGAGGTCTGAGAACCCAAGCTAGGCCTAGGTTTCTGGGTGAGGATATAGCAGGCACAATCTACAGACCTGAATCGAGATCTCGTGCATCTGAAGTCAGGGCGATAATCAGACGATCACTCAGTTTGGACATTCAGTCCCTGAGGGCCCCTTCTTGAAGGGGGTTTGCAACACGATGCCATGGGGATTTTCCCACGATGGGAGATCTGAGAAGCTCCCAATTGCAAAGATTCTTATGCAGGACAATTGAGACCTGTTGGTTGGATCCAGGACAACGATTCCGAGCAGGGTTCTAAGGACGGATGGCTGGGTAGCCCACCTCGCATTCCAATTGTCTCCAAGCAACAAGACACGTTTAGATCTGCTGGATCTGGGAGAGAAACCGAGGACCTGATTTGAAATGGACTCTCCCGTGGATGTGTCCTAATATGATTTGGTGTCAATGGACCTTGGATTGAAGCGGTGGCACAGGGGCCCTGAAGGGTTCTTCTAAAGAGAGGCTTTCACACAGCTCCATCGTGCAAGTTTCCCATGTGTAGAGGAGATTTGTTCTGATGGGTGAGTCAAGAAACAGCCATATGCTGTTATTGAAATCCAGGCCTCTGAGGAGAGATGCCTGGAAACCAAAGCAATGGATCTGATAGTTGCCTAGGGGCCTGTTCGTTCCTTTTTACCTCTGGGGACATCAGTCTCCGGGTCTGAGTGCCGGTAGGGGCTCAGATGGGCCCAGATTGCCCGTTTGTCCCGGGATGCCACAAATATTTGGATGGCCGAAGGGACTTTTAAGGTTAATCCTATTAGTAGGGTTGTGGCCCATGGAATGGGCACATACAATTCCCTTGGATAGGGCATGCACAGTCGTCAGGTTTGGCTCCAGGGGCCTAAGCCTGTAGGGTGTGTAGGCCAGGGCTGTTTCGACAGTTGTCTGAAAACACAAACTCGTCTTATGTTTCGGGTCTTAGGTATGGCAGGACTAATCTACAGACCATGAGGAGAACAATTCGGGATATGAAAAAAGGGCGAGTGTGAGGCTCTTGCTCAAGTTTTTGTCTCTGGATATCGTGTCACTCATGGTCGTGAAATTTCCGGGTCACTTCATCCGAAATGGATGAGTCTTACTTTCTGGGGTTTTGGCCCCGTCCAAAGAGTTTGGGGTCATTCTGTGGGATGGTGGAAGTCCATTGTTTCTGTTGTTGTTGGTTTGTTTTGTTTTGTTTTTCAACCTCAGGTGTCCCAACAAATGAGGGATTCCAGAGTAGAGCCCCTGGGGAGGGGCGACTGGACAACCAGAAATCTGGTTAAAAATTGGGGCCTAGGGACATGTCAAGCCCATTATGACATCTAATGGTCCAGCCACTGAGAGGACGTACTAGAGGACAGGACTCACGCTGAGGGTCACAATGCGTGTTTATGCCCTCGTCGCACTCAAGAATGGGCGGGGCCTCAGGCTAAATGCTGGTTTCTCCTACACTGAACGTTGGACAACATGCCAACCACAAGGTTTCTTGGATGGGTAGGGAAGAGTTCTGATTTCTGCATCACAGTCACCCCTGGGAAGTGATTGGAGATAAGGTCTAGGTTCTGAAGCCTGAAAACTGAGGTAGGGAAGAGATGATGACCTAAGGCCATGGCGGGTCTGATGAGCTCAGTGTGCGGTCAGCTGTCTGGGGTTGTTCATGAGGTCCGGGCTCAGGTTGTCAGACAGTTCATTAGTGCCCAGATTAGACTATATATTTTGGGTGCATTCGAGTGCCGTGTAGGTTCTTATCTGAAGAACTATTCAGGATATGAAGAATGAGCGAGTCTGAGGCGTGTGCTCAGTCTTTTGTATCTGGATTCTGTATCAGGGATGGCCGTGGAATGTAGCAGCGGCCTCATGGGCCATGGACGAATCTTGCTCTCTGTGGATTTGGCCCGATCCCAATTGTTTTTCGTCAATCTGTGGGATGGGAAGACTCCTTTCAGGTTTGTTACCTCTGGTGTCCCACCTAAGGAGGAATTCCAAAGCAGAGCCCTGGGGAAGAGTGAAGGGACAACCCGAACTATGCTTAAAAACCACCTAGAACCGCAGACTGATGTCCCCAGTTGCAAAAAGGAACCAACAGGCCCCTAGGCACCTATCGGATACATTGCTTTGGTTTCCACGCATCTCTCCTCAGAGGCCTGCATTTCAATAACAGAATATGGCTGTTTCTTGACTCACCCATCAGAACAAATCTCATCCACACATGGGAAACATGCATGATGGAGCTGTGTGAATGCCTCTCTTTAGGAGAACACTTCAGGGCCCCAGTGCCACCGCTTCATTCCAAGGTCTCCGTAGACATAACATCATATTAGATCACATCCACGGGAGAGTCCATTTCAACTCAGCCTCCTCGGTTGCTCCCCCAGATCCAGCAGATCTAACCTGTCTTGTTGCGTGGAGACAATTGTAATGCGAGGTGGCCTACCCAGCCATCCATCCTTAGAACCCTGCTCGGAATCGTCCTGGAGCCATCCAACAGGTCTCAATTGTCCTGCAGAAGAATCTTTGCAGTTGGGAGCTTCTCACAACTCCCATCGTGGGAAAAGCCCCATGGCCTCGTGATGCACTCCCCCCTTCAAGAAGGGGCCATCAGGGACAGAACGTCCTACCTTAGCGATCGTCTGATCCTCGCCCTGACTTCAGATGCACAAGATCTCGATTCAAGTCTGTAGATTGTGCCTGCCATATCCTCACCCAGAAACTTAGGCCTAGCTTGGGTTCTCAGACTTCCGTCGTCAGACTATTGGCCCACAAGCCCTCCAGGTTGGCAATCCAGAACTACAATGCAGCACTCTGCCTGCCCTCCAGAAGAAAAACATTGCCCTCTGGGGCCACCCAGAAACCCAAATGAGGATCAATCTGCACGCCATTCGGCTGTACCCCAAATATATAGGCTGACCTGGGCACTAATGCCCTTTCTGACACAGCCTGAGCCTGGACCTCCTGGCCCCACCCAGACAGCTGGCCGCACACTGAGCACATCGGACCCACCATGAGCTTAGGTCGTCATCTCTTCTCAAACTCTGTTTTCAGGCTTCAGAACCTAGACCTTATCTCCAATCACGGCCCCGGATTGAAAATGATGCAGACATGAGAACTCCTTCCCCATGGCAAGAAAGGTTGTGGTTGGCATGTTGTCTAAGGTTCAGTGTCGTTGAAACCAGTTTGGCCTATGAGGCCCCGCCCATGCTTGCGGGCCACATTGGTCACAAACACACATTGTGACCCACAGCCTGAGCCCGGTCTTCAGGTAAGGCCTCTCAGTGGCTGGATGGAGAGACAGCATATTGGGCTTGCCATGCCCCTAGGCCCCAATTTTTAACCATATTTCGGATTCTCCCTTCACTCTTCCCCAGGGCTCTGCTTTGGAATTCCTCTTTTGGTGGGACTCTTGAGGTAACAAAACTGAAAGGAGTCCTCCCATCACACTATTGACGAAAAACAATTGGGATCGGGCCAAATCCACAGAGAGCAAGATTCGTCGATGGCCCATGAGGCCTCCCAAACATTCCACGGCCATCGCTGATACAAAATCTAGAGACAAAAGCCTGAGCACGTGCCTCAGACTCGCACTTTATTCATATCCTGAAGAGTTCTTCAGATAAGAAACTACACGGCACTCGAATGCACCCAAAATATATAGTCTAACCTGGACACTAATGCACTGTCTGACAACCTGAGCCCGGACCTCGTGACCAACACCCAGACAGCGGACTGCACACTGAGCACGTCAGACCGCCATGGCCTTAGGACATCATCTCTTCCCTACCTCAGTTTTCAGGCTTCAGAACCTAGACCTTAACTCTAATCACTGCCCAGGGGTGACTGTGATGCAGAAATCAGAACTCTTCCTTACCCTTCCAAGAAACCTTGTGGTTGGCATGTTGTCCAACGTTCAGTGTAGGAGAAACCAGCACTCACCCTGAGACCCCCGCCCATTCTTGAGTTCGACGAGGGCATAAACAGGCATTGTGACCCTCAGCGTGAGTCCTGTCTTCTAGTACGTCCTCTCAGTGGCTGGACCATTAGATGTCATAATGGGATGACATGTCCCTAGGCCCCAATTTTTAACCAGATTTCTGGTTGTCAGTCGCCCCTCCCCAGGGCTCTACTCTGGAATCCCTCATTTGGTGGGACACCTGAGGTTGAAAAACAAAACAAAACAAATCAACATCAACAGAACAACGGACTTCTTCCATCCCACAGAATGACCCCAATCTCTTTGAACTGGGCCAAACCCCCAGAGAGTAAGTCTCGTCCTTTTCCCAGGAAGTCACCCGGAAATTTCACGACCATGAGTGACACGATATCCAGAGACAAAAACTTGAGCAAGAGTCTCACACTCGCCGTTTTTTCATATCCCGAAGAGTTCTCCTCATGGTCTGTAGATGAGTCCTACCATACCTATGACCCGAAACATAAGCCGAGTTTGTGTTTTCAGACAACTGTCCAAACAGCCCTGGCCTACACACCCTGCAGGCTCAGGCCCATGGATATAAACCTGACGACTGTGCTTGCCCTCTCCAATGGAATTGCATGTGCCCATTTCAATGGCCAAAACCCTACTAAGAGGATAAACCTCAAAAGTCCCTGAGGCCATCCCAATATTTGTGGCTTCCCAGGACAAACAGGGGCAATCTGGGCCAATCTGAGCACCTACCTACACTCAGACCCGTAGACTGATGTCCCCAGAGGTAAAAAGGAACGAACAGGCCCTTACGCACCTATCGGATCCATTGCTTTGGTTTCCAGGCATCTCTCCTCAGAGGCCTGGATTTCAATAACAGCATATGGCTGTTTCTTGACTCACCCATCAGAACAAATCTCATATACACATGGGAAACTTGCACGATGGAGCTGTGTGAAAGCCTTTCTTTAGGAGAACCCTTCAGGGCCCCAGTGCCACCTCTTCATTCCAAGGTTTCCATAGACAAAAAATCATATTAGGAAACATCCATGGGAGAGTCCTTTTCAACTCAGCCTCCTCGGTTGCTCCCCCAGAACCAGCAGATCTAACCTCTCTTGTTGCTTGGAGACAATTGGAATGCTAGGTGGGCTACCCAGCCATCCATCCTTAGAACCCTGCTTGGAATCGTTGTCCAGAAGCCAACCAACATGTCTCAATTGTCCTGCAGAAGAATCTTTGCAGTTGGAAGTTTCTCACAACTCCCATCGTGGGAAAACCCCCATGGCCTCGTGATCCACCCCCCCTTCAAGAAGGGGTCATCAGGGACAGAATGTCTAACCTGAGCGATCGTCTTATCCTCGCCCTGACTTCAGATGCACGAGATCTCGATTCAGGTCTGTAGATTGTGCCTGCCATATCCTCACCCAGAAACCTAGGCCTAGCTTGGCTTCTCAGACTTCCGTCCTCTGACTACTGGCACACAAGCCCTCCGGTTTGGCAATCCAGAACTACAATGCAGCACTCTGCCTGCCCTCCAGAAGAAAAACATTGCCCTCTGGGGCCACCCAGAAACCCAAATGAGGATCAATCTGCACGCCATTCGGCTGTACCCCAAATATATAGGCTGACCTGGGCACTAATGCCCTTTCTGACACAGCCTGAGCCTGGACCTCCTGGCCCCACCCAGACAGCTGGCCGCACACTGAGCACATCGGACCCACCATGAGCTTAGGTCGTCATCTCTTCTCAAACTCTGTTTTCAGGCTTCAGAACCTAGACCTTATCTCCAATCACGGCCCCGGATTCAAAATGATGCAGACATGAGAACTCCTTCCCCATGGCAAGAAAGGTTGTGGTTGGCATGTTGTCTAAGGTTCAGTGTCGTTGAAACCAGTTTGGCCTATGAGGCCCCGTCCATGCTTGCGGGCCACATTGGTCACAAACACACATTGTGACCCACAGCCTGAGCCCGGTCTTCAGGTAAGGCCTCTCAGTGGCTGGATGGAGAGACAGCATATTGGGCTTGCCATGCCCCTAGGCCCCAATTTTTAACCATATTTCGGATTCTCCCTTCACTCTTCCCCAGGGCTCTGCTTTGGAATTCCTCTTTTGGTGGGACTCTTGAGGTAACAAAACTGAAAGGAGTCCTCCCATCACACTATTGACGAAAAACAATTGGGATCGGGCCAAATCCACAGAGAGCAAGATTCGTCGATGGCCCATGAGGCCTCCCAAACATTCCACGGCCATCGCTGATACAAAATCTAGAGACAAAAGCCTGAGCACGTGCCTCAGACTCGCACTTTATTCATATCCTGAAGAGTTCTTCAGATAAGAACCTACACGGCACTCGAATGCACCCAAAATATATAGTCTAACCTGGACACTAATGCACTGTCTGACAACCTGAGCCCGGTCCTCGTGACCAACACCCAGACAGCGGACTGCACACTGAGCACGTCAGACCGCCATGGCCTTAGGACATCATCTCTTCCCTACCTCAGTTTTCAGGCTTCAGAACCTAGACCTTAACTCTAATCACTGCCCAGGGGTGACTGTGATGCAGAAATCAGAACTCTTCCTTACCCTTCCAAGAAACCTTGTGGTTGGCATGTTGTCCAACGTTCAGTGTAGGAGAAACCAGCACTCACCCTGAGACCCCGCCCATTCTTGAGTTCGACGAGGGCATAAACAGGCATTGTGACCCTCAGCGTGAGTCCTGTCTTCTAGTACGTCCTCTCAGTGGCTGGACCATTAGATGTCATAATGGGATGACATGTCCCTAGGCCCCAATTTTTAACCAGATTTCTGGTTGTCAGTCGCCCCTCCCCAGGGCTCTACTCTGGAATCCCTCATTTGGTGGGACACCTGAGGTTGAAAAACAAAACAAAACAAATCAACATCAACAGAACAACGGACTTCTTCCATCCCACAGAATGACCCCAAACTCTCTTTGAACTGGGCCAAACCCCCAGAGAGTAAGTCTCGTCCTTTTCCCAGGAAGTCACCCGGAAATTTCACGACCATGAGTGACACGATATCCAGAGACAAAAACTTGAGCAAGAGCCTCACACTCGCCGTTTTTTTTTCATATCCCGAAGAGTTCTCCTCATGGTCTGTAGATGAGTCCTACCATACCTATGACCCGAAACATAAGCCGAGTTTGTGTTTTCAGACAACTGTCCAAACAGCCCTGGCCTACACACCCTGCAGGCTCAGGCCCATGGATATAAACCTGACGACTGTGCTTGCCCTCTCCAATGGAATTGCATGTGCCCATTTCAATGGCAAAAAACCCTACTAAGAGGATAAACCTCAAAAGTCCCTGAGGCCATCCCAATATTTGTGGCTTCCCAGGACAAACAGGGGCAATCTGGGCCAATCTGAGCACCTACCTACACTCAGACCCGTAGAGACTGATGTCCCCAGAGGTAAAAAGGAACGAACAGGCCCTTACGCACCTATCGGATCCATTGCTTTGGTTTCCAGGCATCTCTCCTCAGAGGCCTGGATTTCAATAACAGCATATGGCTGTTTCTTGACTCACCCATCAGAACAAATCTCATATACACATGGGAAACTTGCACGATGGAGCTGTGTGAAAGCCTTTCTTTAGGAGAACCCTTCAGGGCCCCAGTGCCACCTCTTCATTCCAAGGTTTCCATAGACAAAAAATCATATTAGGAAACATCCATGGGAGAGTCCATTTCAACTCAGCCTCCTCGGTTGCTCCCCCAGAACCAGCAGATCTAACCTCTCTTGTTGCTTGGAGACAATTGGAATGCTAGGTGGGCTACCCAGCCATCCATCCTTAGAACCCTGCTTGGAATCGTTGTCCAGAAGCCAACCAACATGTCTCAATTGTCCTGCAGAAGAATCTTTGCAGTTGGGAGTTTCTCACAACTCCCATCGTGGGAAAACCCCCATGGCCTCGTGATCCACCCCCCCTTCAAGAAGGGGCCATCAGGGACAGAATGTCTAACCTGAGCGATCGTCTGATCCTCGCCCTGACTTCAGATGCACGAGATCTCGATTCAGGTCTGTAGATTGTGCCTGCCATATCCTCACCCAGAAACCTAGGCCTAGCTTGGCTTCTCAGACTTCCGTCCTCTGACTACTGGCACACAAGCCCTCCGGTTTGGCAATCCAGAACTACAATGCAGCACTCTGCCTGCCCTCCAGAGAAAAACATTGCCCTCTGGGGCTACCCAGAACCCCAAATGAGGAAAAATGCGGCACGCCATTCGGCTGTACCCCAAATATAAGGGCTGTCCAGGGCACTAATGCCCTTTCTGACACAGCCTGAGCCTGGACCTCCTGGCCCCACCCAGACATCTGGCCGCACACTGAGCACATCGGACCCATCATGGCCTTAGGTCGTCATCTCTTCTCAACCTCGGTTTTCAGGCTTCAGAACCTAGACCTTATTTCCAATCACGGCCCGGGTTTGAAAATGATGCAGAAATCATAACTCTTTCCCCATGGCAAAGAAACCTTGTGGTTGGCATGTTGTCCAAGTTTCAGTGTAGTTGAAACCAGTGTGGCCCATGAGGCCGCGCCCATGCTTGTGGGCCACATTGGTCACAAACACACATTGCGACCCTCAGCCTGAGCCCAGTCCTCATGTAGGGCCTCTCAGTGGATGGATGGAGAGACAGCATATTGGGCTTGCCATGCCCCCAGGCCCCAATTTTTAACCATAGATCGGGTTGTCCTTTCAGTCTTCCCCAGGGCAACAATCATATAAATAACCATTTCATACCTACTTAAAAATTGCATAATACCACACTCCTAGATCCTCTCTGAATGCTCTAAAATAACCCTTAAAGAAATACATTTTTAAAAATAACAGATTTTTTGGCGAATAATTTAATAAAATAAAAGTTTCATTCATCTATGTAGATCATAAAAATTTTTTTAATAAGCATGAAATTATAACTCTGAAGTGTGCTAAAATGAATCCACCTGCTAAGGGTGAGAGAACAAAAATAAACATCTTTTTTCCAAATAAGAGGAATTTATTACCTTCGAATCAAAGCATGTGGATTTGTTCAAACTGGCATTAAAGGAATATGGAAACACAAACGATAGAAAGTCATATTTTAGATTTCTAAATCTTCAAAGTGAAGAGTATACATTTTTTAAATGTTACATAATGCTACATAATGACAAGATGACAGGTTGTGACAAATAGCATTTTAAAAGCTCTACTCATAATGGAACGGAAGGTGTCATTTCCCTATAATTTTATATATGTCATTAATTTACTATATCTGGATACAACATATTACCAAACAGATGTTCATCAAAGACTAAATCATTCTTACTGGAGCATAATAATTTGAACCTACATCTATTAATCATTTTTTTCGATCAAACATTTATAGTCTCACTAAACATTTTATCAGTTGTTGACAAAATTAAAAAACAGTAGGATAAAATGTCGTGATTGGAAAAGTAGATTTTCTTTGAAATTTGCATTTAAATGAAAATATTTGCTGATATTTTAAAAACTTTAAATGTAATTTTATATATATCTGACCTTGCAAATGATATAAAACGTTTGGAGACTTAATATAGTTTGAGGCACATGGTAAGCAATAATCAATTTTTTTTTGTTGATCCAAGTGTTCTTGTATTATTTTTTCTTAATTATTCTATTACCACAATTTATAGTTCTAAGATTTTTCCACCCCCCCATTTTAAAATCTCTTAAGGTGGCACTCACCTTGCACTTGATGACATATCCTAGTTTAACTGTCAGCATTTCTCTTTCTTAGTCGAACATAAACTATAGTGCATCTTACCCTTGATGAAAGCTAGGATGCAATTAAATACTCTATTATGGTTACGATTCTGATATTTGAAATCCTCCGGTAGCTCCCTGTGCCCACACAGTGTAGAACCTCACCTCCTCGGCATAGTATACAAACCATCTCACCCCCAGTGTTAACCCCGGGGCTCAGCCTCCTTACCCAGGTGAAGCTGCCAGATCAGCTGTCGGTTGTCATGAACTTGCTGTAGTTTCCGGAATGCACTGTGCTGCCTCCTGGCACTTTGAAACTTGACACACTCAGCTCTGCAGAGCTGAAACGAGATCTCGTGCATCTGAAATCAGGTGAGGATCTGACGAACGCTCAGGTTGGAGTTTCTGTCCCTTATGGCCCTCTTCATGAAGAGGTGGGGGATCCCGAGGCCATGGAATTTTTCCCACGATGGGAGTTGTGAGATGCTCCAAACCGTAAAGATTCTTCTGCAGGGCGATTGAGACCTGTTGGTTGGCTCCAGGACTTCCCATACGGATCGATTCCGAGTAGGGTTCTAAGGATGGATGGCTGGGAAGCCCGACTCTCATTCCTCTTGTGTCCTAGTGGCAAGAAGGTTAGATCTGCTGGATCTGGGGGAGAAACTGAGAGGGTTGAGTTGAAATGGACTCTCTTGTGGATGGGTCCTAATGTGGGTTTGTGTCCATGGAGAACTTGGAATGAGGCAGTGGCACAGGGTCCCTGAAGGGTTCTCCTAACCAGAGGCTTTGACACAGCTCCAACGTGCATGATTCCCACGTGGAGACAAGATTTGTTCTGATGGGTGCCTCAAGAAACAGCCATATGCTGCTATTGGAATCCAGGCCTCTGAGGAGAGATGCCTGGACAACAAAGCAATGGATCCGATTAGGATCTAGGGGCCTGCTCATTCCAATTTACCTCTGGGGACATCTGTCCACGGGTCTAAGTGCAGGTAGATGCTCAGCTGGTGTCAGACCGCCCTTGTTTTTCCTGGGCAGTCAAACACTATTGGGATGGCCCCGGGCACTTTGGAGGTTTAGCATCCTGCTTCTAGGTTTGTGGCCAATGGAATGGGCAGAAATCCCAGGTACAGTCCTCAGGTTTGGCTCCAAGAACCTGTGCCTGTAAGTTTTGTGGGCCATGGCGGTGCGGACACTTGTCTGAAAACACAAATCTGGCTTAGGTTTCGGGTCGTAGGTATTGCAGGACTGATCTACAGACCGTGAGGAGAACTCTTCAGGATATGAACAAGGGGGCGAGTGTGAGACGCTTGCTCAAGATTTTGTCTCTGGATATTGTGTCACTGATGGCCGTGGAATGTCCGGGTGGCCTCATGGGCCATGGACGAGTCTTCCTCTCTGGGCATTTGGCCCGATCCCAAGAGTTCGGGGTTATTCTTTGAGATGGGAGGAGTCCGTTTTTTTTTGTTTTCACCTCAGGTGTCCCACCAAAAGAGAGTTTCCAGAGCAGAGCCCTGGGGAGGGGCGACTGGACAACCAGAAAGCTGGTTAAAACTTGGGGCCTAGGGGCATGGCAAGCCCATTATGACGTCTAATGGTCCAGCCACTGAGAGGACTTACTAGAGGACAGGACTCACGCTGAGGGTCACAATGCGTGTTTGTGCCCTCTTCGTACTCAAGCATGGGCGGGGCCTCATGGTGAACGCTGGTTTCTCCTACACTGAACGTGGGACAACATGCCAACCACAAGGTTTCTTGCCATAGGAAAGGAGGTTTTCTGATTGATTTCTTTCTGCATCACATTCACCCCTTGGCGGGGTGTGGAGTTAAGGTCTATGTCCTGAAGACTGAGAAGCTAGGTTGGGAATAGATGACGAGCTAAGGCCATGGCGGGTCTGTTGTGCTCAGTGTGCGGTCAGCTGTCTGGGTGTTGGTCAGGAAGTCCGGGCTCAGGCTGTGTCAGACAGTGTATTAGTGCCCAGATTTGTCGATATAATTTGTGTACAGAAGGGTGCCGTGTAGGTCTATCCTCATTTCGGGTGTCTGGGAAGCTCCATAGGGCAACATTTTGCTTTTTATCTGGAGGGCAGGCAGAGTGCTGCCTTGTGGGTCCAGAATTGCCAAACGTGAGGTCTTGGGGGCCAGGAGTGTGAGGACGGACATTGGAGAACAGATGTTTCACATAGGTTTAAGGGCGAGGGCAAGGCCGGCACACTCTGCAGAGCTGCATCGAGATGTCGTGCATCTGAATTCAAGGCGAGGATCAGACGTTGGCTCAGGTTGGAGTTCCTGTCCATGATTTCCCCTTCAGAAAGGGGGTGGGGGCTTCAGAAAGCCATCTCGGTTTTCCCCACGTTGTGAGATGCTCCAAAACGCAAGGATTCCTCCTGCAGGACATTTGAGACCTTTTGGATGGGTCCAGGACGTTCCATATGGAACGACGCCAGAGCAGGGTTCTAAGGGCGGAGCCCTGGGCAAGCCACCTCGCATCTCAATCATCTCCTAGCGACAAGACAGGTTCTATCTGCTGGCTCTGGCGGAGCAACCGAGAAGCCAGAGTTGAAATGGACTCTCCTGCGGATGGATCCTAATGTGGGTTTGTGTCCATGGAGACCTTGGAAAGGGGGGGTGGTGGCACCGGGCCCTGAAGGATTCTCCTAACCGGAAGTTTTGACACAGTTCCAGCCTGCTATTTTCCCATGTCGGGACAAGATTTGCCTCCGGAAACCCCCGCATGCTGGTATTTGAAAACATGCCTCTGAGGAGAGATGCCTGGAAACCCAAGCAATGGATCCGATTACGGCCTAGGGACCTGTGAGGTTCAATCTACTACCCTGGTGACATCCAACTACGGTATGAGTGGAGGTAGATGCTCAGCTGTTGTCAGACGCCCTTGTTTGTCCCGGGCGGCCTACACAATTGGGATGGCCTCAGGGACTGTGGAGGTTTCTCCTAATTTGGAGGCGTGTGGTCAAGGGAATGGGCAGAATTCCAGTGGAGTGGGCAGGCACAGACCTGATGTGTGGCTCCAGGGGCCCCAGCCTGGAGGGTGTGTGGGCCAGGAGCGTGGGGATAGAAGTCTGAAAACACTAACGCGGCTTACGTTTGGGGACATAAGTATGGCAGGCCCGATCTACAGGCCCTGAGGAGAACTCTTCGGGATATGAAGAAAGAGTGAGTGTGAGGCATTTATTCAGGCTTTTGTCTCTGGATTTTCTGTCAACAATGGCCGTGGAATGTCGAGGAGGCCTCATGGGCCATGGACAAGTCTTCCTCTCTGTGGATTTGGCACGTACCCAATTGTTTTGGGTCCATCATGGGGATGGGAGGAGTCCTATCAGTTTGGTTACCTCAGGTGTCCCACCAAAAGAGGGATTTCAAAGAAGAGCCCTGCGGAGGGGTGAATGGACAAACCGAACTATGGTTAGTTCCAGCCACTGAGAGGCCTTCCTTGAGGACAGAACTCACGCTGAGGGTCACAATGTGTGTGTTTATGCCTTCTAAGCGCTCAAGCATGGGCGGGAATCATGGTCCACACTGTTGCTCCTACACTGAACGTTGGGCTCCATGCCAACCACATGTATTCTTGCCATGGGGAAGTAGTAGTTCTGATTTTTTTTTTTCATCTCTTTCACTGCTGGGCCGTGATTGGAGTTAAGGTCTAGGTTGTGTAGTCTGAAAACCGAGCTTGGGAAGAGATGACGACTTAAGTCCATGACAGGTCCGACGTGCTCAGTGTGGAGCCAGCTCGCTGAGTGTTGGTCGGGAGGTTCAGGCCTAGGCTGCGTCAGACCAGGCATTAGTTTTCAGGGTATATTGTATAATTGGGGGAGAGTCGAGTGCCGTGCAGCTTGATCCTCATTTAGCGTTTCTGGGTAGCCCCAAGGGCAACGTTTTTCTTCAGGAGGGCAGGCAGAGTGCTGCTTTGTGGCTCCGGAATTCCCAAACTGGATGCCCTTTGGGCAAGGAGTGTGAGGACGGAAGAATGAGAATACAAGTTAGGCGTAGGTTTCGGGGCGAGGGCACGGCAGACACTCTCTGCACATCTGAATCGGGACTTCGGGCATCTGAAGTCAGGGAGGTTCAGACCTAGGCTCAGGTTGGAGTTTCTGTCCATTATGGTCCTTTCTTGAAGGGGGCAGCATCTCGAGGCCATGGAGGTTTACCCAGGAGGGGAGTTGGGATATGCTCCAAGCCACAAGGATTTTTTTTCTGATCAACAATTGAGATCTGTTGGATCGCTCCAGGATGTTTCATACGGAACGACAGCAAAGCAGGGATCGAAGGATGGAACCCAGGGCAGACTGCCTCTATTCTAACTGTCTCCCAGTTAATAGACAGTTTTGATATGCTAGCTCTAGGGGAGCAACGGAAGGGGCTGAGTTGAAATGGACTCTACTGCGGATGGGACCTATTGTGGGTTTGTGTGCATAGAGACCCTGGCACGGATCTGTGACACACGGACCCTGAATGCTTCTCCTAACCAGAGGTTATGCGTCATCTCCAAAAGACAAGTTTCCCATGTGGAGACTAGATTTGATCTGATTGGTGCCTCAGGAAAGCCCCACATGCTGATATTGGAACCAGGCCTCTGATGAGAGATAGCAGGAAACCAAAACAATGGACCCCATTAGGGCCTAGGGCCCTGTCCCGTTCAATCTCCTTCTCTGGGGACATCCATCTACAGTATGAGTGGAGATGGATGCTCAGCTGGTTCCAGGCAGCCCTTGTTTGTCCTGGGCGTTCTATACTATGGGGATGGCCTTGGGGACTTTGGAGGTTTCTCCGAGTTTGTATGATTGTGGTCAATGGAAGGGGCAGAATTCCCGTGGAGTTGAGAGGCACAGACCTGATGTGTGGCTCCAGGGTCCCCAGGCTGGAGGGTGTGGAAGCCAGGAATGTGGGGATAGAAGTCTGAAAACACACACTCGGCTTGTTTTGGGGACGTAGGTATGGCAGTCCCGATCTACAGACCGTGAGGGGAACTCTTTGGGATAGGAAGAAAGAGCGAGTGTGAGGCGCTTATTCAGGCTTTTGTCTCTGGATTTTGTGTCAACGATGGGCGTGGAATGTCGGGGAAGGCCTCATGGGCCATGGATGAGTCTTCCTCTCTGTGGATTTGGCCCGATCCCAATTTGGGGGTCAATCTGTGGGATGGGAGGAGTCCTTTCAGTTTGGTTACCTCATTCTAAAGCAGAGCACTGGGGAGGGGCGAATGGACAACACGAACTATGGTTAAAAATTGGGGCCTAGGGGCATGGCAAGCCCAATATGCCATCTCTTGGTCCAGCCACTGAGAGACCTTACTTGGGGACTGGGCTCACGCTGAGGGTCACAATGCGTATTTGTGACCAACGCGGCCCTCAAGCATGGCGGGGTCAAAGGGCCACACTGCTATCAACTACACTGAACGTTGGGCAACACGCCAACCACAAGATTTCTTGCCATGGGGAAGGATTTCTGATTTCTGCCTCATGTTCAACCCTGGGCAGTGTTTGGAGAAAACGTCTAGGTTCTGAAGCCTGAAAACCGAAGTTGGGAAGAGATGACGACCTAAGGCTTCGGCAGGTCCGATGTGTTCAGTGGGAGTCCAGCTGGCTGGGTGTGGGTCGGGAGGTCCAGGCTCAGGCTGTGACAGAAAGGGCATGAGTGCCCAGGGCATCCTGTAGAATTGGGGTACAGTCACATGGAGAAAAGGTTGATCCTCCTTTGGGGCTTCTGGTTAGCCCCAGAGGGTAATGTTTTTTCTTCAGGACGGCAGGCAGAGGGCTGCATTGTAGTACTGGAATTGCCAAACTGGAGGGCTTGTGGGCCAGGAGTTGAGGACAGAAGTCTGAGAACACAAGCAACCTTAGGTTTCTGGGCGAGGGCATGGCAGGTACGCTCTGCAGAGCTGAAAACGAGATCTCGTGCATCTGAAATCAGGTGAGGATCTGACGAACGCTCAGGTTGGAGTTTCTGTCCCTTATGGCCCTCTTCATGAAGAGGTGGTGGATCCCGAGGCCATGGAATTTTTCCCACGATGGGAGTTGTGAGATTTTCCAAACCTTAAAGATTCTTCTGCAGGGCGATTGAGACCTGTTGGTTGGCTCCAGGACTTCCCATACGGATCGATTCCGAGTAGGGTTCTAAGGATGGATGGCTGGGAAGCCCGACTCTCATTCCTCTTGTGTCCTAGTGACAAGACAGGTTAGATCTGCTGGATCTGGGGGAGAAACTGAGAGGGTTGAGTTGAAATGGACTCTCTTGTGGATGGGTCCTAATGTGGGTTTGTGTCCATGGAGAACTTGGAATGAGGCAGTGGCACAGGGTCCCTGAAGGGTTCTCCTAACCAGAGGCTTTGACACAGCTCCAACGTGCATGATTCCCACGTGGAGACGAGATTTGTTCTGTTGGGTGCCTCAAGAAACAGCCATATGCTGCTATTGGAATCCAGGCCTCTGAGGAGAGATGCCTGGACAACAAAGCAATGGATCCGATTAGGATCTAGGGGCCTGCTCATTCCAATTTACCTCTGGGGACATCTGTCCACGGGTCTAAGTGCAGGTAGATGCTCAGCTGGTGTCAGACCGCCCTTGTTTTTCCTGGGCAGTCAAACACTATTGGGATGGCCCCGGGCACTTTGGAGGTTTATCATCCTGTTTCTACGTTGGTGGCCAATGGAATGGGCAGAAATCCCAGGTACAGTCCTCAGGTTTGGCTCCAAGAACCTGTGCCTGTAAGTTTTGTGGGCCATGGCGGTGCGGACACTTGTCTGAAAACACAAACCCGGCTTACGTTTCAGGTCGTAGGTATTGCAGGACTGATCTACAGACCGTGAGGAGAACTCTTCAGGATATGAACAAGGGGGCGAGTGTGAGACGCTTGCTCAAGATTTTGTCTCTGGATATTGTGTCACTGATGGCCGTGGAATGTCCGGGTGGCCTCATGGGCCATGGACGAGTCTTCCTCTCTGGGCATTTGGCCCGATCCCAAGAGTTCGGGGTTATTCTTTGAGATGGGAGGAGTCCGTTTTTTTTTTTTTTTTGTTTTCACCTCAGGTGTCCCACCAAAAGAGAGTTTCCAGAGCAGAGCCCTGGGGAGGGGCGACTGGACAACCAGAAAGCTGGTTAAAACTTGGGGCCTAGGGGCATGGCAAGCCCATTATGACGTCTAATGGTCCAGCCACTGAGAGGACTTACTAGAGGACAGGACTCACGCTGAGGGTCACAATGCGTGTTTGTGCCCTCTTCGTACTCAAGCATGGGCGGGGGCCTCATGGTGAACGCTGGTTTCTCCTACACTGAACGTGGGACAACATGCCAACCACAAGGTTTCTTGCCATAGGGAGGAGGAGGAGTTCTGATTTCTGCATCACATTCACCCCTTGGCGGGGTGTGGAGTTAAGGTCTATGTCCTGAAGCCTGAGAGGCTAGGTTGGGAATAGATGACGAGCTAAGGCCATGGCGGGTCTGTTGTGCTCAGTGTGCGGTCAGCTGTCTGGGTGTTGGTCAGGAAGTCCGGGCTCAGGCTGTGTCAGACAGTGTATTAGTGCCCAGATTTGTCGATATAATTTGTGTACAGAAGGGTGCCGTGTAGGTCTATCCTCATTTCGGGTGTCTGGGAAGCTCCATAGGGCAACATTTTGCTTTTTTATCTGGAGGGCAGGCAGAGTGCTGCCTTGTGGGTCCAGAATTGCCAAACGTGAGGTCTTGGGGGCCAGGAGTGTGAGGACGGACATTGGAGAACAGAAGTTTCACATAGGGTTTTAAGGGCGAGGGCAAGGCCGGCACACTCTGCAGAGCTGCATCGAGATGTCGTGCATCTGAATTCAGGGCGAGGATCAGACGTTGGCTCAGGTTGGAGTTCCTGTCCATGATTTCCCCTTCAGAAAGGGGGTGGGGGCTTCAGAAAGCCATCACGGTTTTCCCACGTTGGGAGTTGTGAGATGCTCCAAAACGCAAGGATTCCTTCTGCAGGACATTTGAGACCTTTTGGATGGGTCCAGGACGTTCCATATGGAACGACGCCAGAGCAGGGTTCTAAGGGCGGAGCCCTGGGCAAGCCGCCTCGCATCTCAATCGTCTCCTAGCGACAAGACAGGTTCTATCTGCTGGCTCTGGCGGAGCAACCGAGAAGCCAGAGTTGAAATGGACTCTCCTGCGGATGGATCCTAATGTGGGTTTGTGTCCATGGAGACCTTGGAAAGGGGTGGTGGCACCGGGCCCTGAAGGATTCTCCTAACCGGAAGTTTTTGACACAGTTCCAGCCTGCTATTTTCCCATGTCGGGACAAGATTTGCCTCCGGAAACCCCCGCATGCTGGTATTTGAAAACATGCCTCTGAGGAGAGATGCCTGGAAACCCAAGCAATGGATCCGATTACGGCCTAGGGACCTGTGAGGTTCAATCTACTACCCTGGTGACATCCAACTACGGTATGAGTGGAGGTAGATGCTCAGCTGTTGTCAGACGCCCTTGTTTGTCCCGGGCGGCCTACACAATTGGGATGGCCTCAGGGACTGTGGAGGTTTCTCCTAATTTGGAGGCGTGTGGTCAAGGGAATGGGCAGAATTCCAGTGGAGTGGGCAGGCACAGACCTGATGTGTGGCTCCAGGGGCCCCAGCCTGGAGGGTGTGTGGGCCAGGAGCGTGGGGATAGAAGTCTGAAAACACTAACGCGGCTTACGTTTGGGGACATAAGTATGGCAGGCCCGATCTACAGGCCCTGAGGAGAACTCTTCGGGATATGAAGAAAGAGTGAGTGTGAGGCATTTATTCAGGCTTTTGTCTCTGGATTTTGTGTCAACAATGGCCGTGGAATGTCGAGGAGGCCTCATGGGCCATGGACAAGTCTTCCTCTCTGTGGATTTGGCACGTACCCAATTGTTTTGGGTCCATCATGGGGATGGGAGGAGTCCTATCAGTTTGGTTACCTCAGGTGTCCCACCAAAAGAGGGATTTCAAAGAAGAGCCCTGCGGAGGGGTGAATGGACAAACCGAACTATGGTTAGTTCCAGCCACTGAGAGGCCTTCCTTGAGGACAGAACTCACGCTGAGGGTCACAATGTGTGTTTATGCCTTCTAAGCACTCAAGCGGCGGGAATCATGGTCCACACTGTTACTCCTACACTGAACGTTGGGCTCCATGCCAACCACATGTATTCTTGCCATGGGGAAGTAGTAGTTCTGATTTTTTTTTTTCATCTCTTTCACCGCTGGGCCGTGATTGGATCTAAGGTCTAGGTTGTGTAGTCTGAAAACCGAGCTTGGGAAGAGATGACTACTTAAGTCCATGACAGGTCCTACGTGCTCAGTGTGGAGCCAGCTCGCTGAGTGTTGGCCGGGAGGTTCAGGCCTAGGCTGCGTCAGACCAGGCATTAGTTTTCAGGGTATATTGTATAATTGGGGGAGAGTCGAGTGCCGTGCAGCTTGATCCTCATTTAGCGTTTCTGGGTAGCCCCAAGGGCAACGTTTTTTTCTTCAGGAGGGAAGGCAGAGTGCTGCTTTGTGGCTCCGGAATTCCCAAACTGGATGCCCTTTGGGCAAGGAGTGTGAGGACGGAAGAATGAGAATACAAGTTAGGCGTAGGTTTCGGGGCGAGGGCAGGGCACGGCAGACACTCTCTGCACATCTGAATCGGGACTTCGTGCATCTGAAGTCAGGGAGGATTCAGACCTAGGCTCAGGTTGGAGTTTCTGTCCATTATGGTCCTTTCTTGAAGGGGGCAGTATCTCGAGGCCATGGAGGTTTACCGAGGAGGGGAGTTGGGATATGCTCCAAGCCACAAGGATTTTCTCTGATCAACAATTGAGATCTGTTGGATCGCTCCAGGATGTTTCATACGGAACGACAGCAAAGCAGGGATCGAAGGATGGAACCCTGGGCAGACTGCCCCGATTCTAACTGTCTCCTAGTTAATAGACAGTTTTGATATGCTAGCTCTAGTTGGAGCAACGGAGCGGGCTGAGTTGAAATGGACTCTACTGCGGATGTGTCCTATTGTGGGTTTGTGTGCATGGAGACCTTGGCACGGGGCGGTGGCACACGGACCCTGAATGCTTCTCCTAACCAGGGGTTTTGCATCATCTCCAAAAGACAAGTTTCCCATGTGGAGACTAGATTTGATCTGATTGGTGCCTCAGGAAAGCCCCACATGCTGATATTGGAAACCAGGCCTCTGATGAGACATAGCAGGAAAACAAAACAATGGACCCCATTAGGGCCTAGGGCTCTGTCCCGTTCAATCTCCTTCTCTGGGGACATCCATCTACAGTATGAGTGGAGATGGATGCTCAGCTGGTTCCAGGCAGCCCTTGTTTGTCCTGGGCGTTCTATACTATGGGGATGGCCTTGGGGACTTTGGAGGTTTCTCCGAGTTTGTATGATTGTGGTCAATGGAAGGGGCAGAATTCCCGTGGAGTTGAGAGGCACAGACCTGATGTGTGGCTCCAGGGTCACCAGGATGGAGGGAGTGGAAGCCAGGAATGTGGGGATAGAAGTCTGAAAACACACACTCGGCTTGTTTTGGTGACGTATGTATGGCAGTTCCGATCTACAGATCGTGAGGGGAACTCTTTGGGATAAGAAGAAAGAGCGAGTGTGAGGCGCTTATTCAGGGTTTTGTCTCTGGATTTTGTGTCAACGATGGGCGTTTAATGTCGGGGAGGCCTCATGGGCCATGGATGAGTCTTCCTCTCTGTGGATTTGGCCCGATCCCAATTTGGGGGTCAATCTGTGGGATGGGAGGAGTCCTTTCAGTTTGGTTTCCTCATTCTAAAGCAGAGCACTGGGGAGGGGCGAATGGACAACACGAACTATGGTTAAAAATTGGGGCCTAGGGGCATGGCAAGCCCAATATGCCGTCTCTTGGTCCAGCCACTGAGAGACCTTACTTGGGACTGGGCTCACGCTGAGGGTCACAATGTGTATTTGTGACCAACGCGGCCCTCAAGCATGGCGGGGTCAAAGGGCCACACTGCTATCAACTACACTGAACGTTGGGCAACACGCCAACCACAAGATTTCTTGCCATGGGGAAGGATTTCTGATTTCTGCCTCATGTTCAACCCTGGGCAGTGATTGGAGAAAACGTCTAGGTTCTGAAGCCTGAAAACCGAATTGGGAAGAGATGACGTAGGGTCAGAGTTAGGGTTAGACGTCTTTGGAGTCAGGGTTAGCGTAAGGCTTTGTGTAGTGTTCAGGGTTAGGGTTCGTTTCATGGTTAGGTTTAGTGTCATGATCACAGTAGGTTCAGGGTAGCGTTACGGTCAGAGTCAGGGTCAGGGTCAGTGTTAGACTGACAGTTAGTTTTATGTCCAGGCAGGGTCATGATCAGATTTAGGGTCCGGTCCAAGTTTTGGTTTGGGGGCAAGTTCATGTCAGGTCAGGGTTAGGTTTGGGACAGGTTTAGTGTCAGGGTTAGGGTCAGGGTCAGGTTTAGGTTCATGGTTTTGGTAAGGTCAGCTTTATTTTTAGGTTCTGTTTCATTTGTAGGTTGAGGATCAGGGTTAGCTTTAGGGTTACTAATCTGTTCAGGCTCACGGATTGAGTCAGAGTTAGGTTTACAGTCAGGTTTAGGGTCAGTATTAAGGTCAAGGCCCAGGGTCTGGTTTAAGGTTAAGGTCTGACATAGGCAAAGTACAGAGTTAGGGTTATGATCAGGTTCAGGGAGAGGGTCAGGATTATTGTTAAAGTGTGGTTAGGTTTAGGGTTAGAGGTAGGTTGCGTGTTAGGGTTAGACTGGGTTAGGATCAGTGTCAGGGATAATGTTAGGGGTTAGGTTTAGGGTTAGGTTCAGCATTAGGTTTCGGGTCAGGGCCCGTGTTAGTGTCAGGGTCAGGGTTACGTTTAGGGTTAGAGATAGGTTCAGGCTTACTTTCAGTGTCAGGTTTATTGTTAGGGTGAGGGTCAGGGTCACTGTTAGGGTCAGGCTTAGGTTTCTGGTCTTTGCCTGGGTCGGGGTCAGGGTGAAGTCTAGGGCCAGTGTCAGGTTTACGGTCAGGATCAGGTATTGGTTTAAAGTCCACATTCGTGTCAGGGACAGGGTTATGTAGTGGTCATTGTTAGGTTCATGGTTAGGTTAAGGGTCAGGTCCAGTGTCCGTTTAGGGTCAGGGTCTGGTATAGGCAAAGTTCAGGGTTAGGGTTATGATCAGAGTCAGGTATAGGCTCAGGGTTATTGTTAATGTTTAGGGTTAGTTCTACATTTAGCGTTAGGTTGACGGTTAGGGTTAGAACTTGTTGGGGTCAGGGTCCGTGGTAGGGTTAGGGGTTTGTGTTAGGGTTAGGTTCAGAGATACGTTTCGGGGGAGGGCCCATGTTAGTGTCAGGGTCAGGGTTACATTTAGGGTCAGAGTTAGTTTCAGTCTCACAGTCAGGGTCAGGTTTAGTGTTCTGTTGATTTCGCGGTCACTGTAAGGGTCAGGGTTAGGTTATCGTCATGGTCTGGGTCAGGGTCAGGGTGAAGATTAGCACCAGTGTCCTGTTTAGGGTCAGGTTCAGGTATTGGTTTAAAGTCCACATTCGGGTCTGGGATAGGTTTATGTAGTTGTCAGAGTTAGTGTCAAGGTTAGGATTAGGGTCAGAGTCAGGGTCCGGTAAATGTCAGGGCCAGGGTCAGGTTGAGGGTCAGGCTTTCGTATAGGGTCAATGTTCGGTTCACTGTCACAGTTAGGTTTTGGCGGTAGGGTTTGGGATTGGGGTTAGGGTTAGAGTTAGAGTAGTAGGGTTATGTTTAGGTTTAGGGATAGATATCGTAATGTCAGGGTTAGGGTTTTGTTTAGGTTAGGGGTTAGTGTTAAGGTCAGGGTCAGCATGATGTTTAGGTTCAGGGTCCTTGTTAGGGTCATGGTTAGAGTTACCATTAGGTTTAGGGTTAAGGTCAAGCACAAGTCACGGTCAGGAATAGGTTTAGGGTCCGGGTTAGGTCAGCGTCAGGGTTAGGATTAGAGTCAGGGTCAGGGTCCTGGTTAGGTTTGAGTCATGGTTACGGTAATGTCAGAGTTAGGCTAAGGTTCAGGGTCCACATAGGGGTCAGTGTCAGGCTTAGGTTTATGTTTAGGGTTCAGGTCAGGATCACAGTCAGGGTCAGGGTCAGGGTCAGGGTCAGGGCTTGGGTTAGGGTTTGGGGCAGTCTCACAGTCAGTCAGGGTCAGGGTCAGGGTTAGTGGTTACTGTTAGGGTTAGCCCTGATCCTGGGTCATGGACCCATCCGTTCAGGGTCTCAGGATAAACCCTGGGCAGAAGGGTGTAGACCCTACACCCCATCCCTCTTAACCAGCCTTAAACTGGGGTGTGAACATGACTTGACCACCAGATATCTAAGCCCTCATCAGCCTGATCCTGCTTGGGGCATCTCCACCCTCGATGGCATAGCCAGGACCTCTTTACACACAGACACACAGACACACAGAGGCACCCCCCACACACACACACCCACACACAGAGGGGAGGAGACCTAAGCCTATAAGAGTGGATCAGAAGGTGTGGGACTCTCTGATCTGAGCCCCCTGTTGTCACTTTTTTTTTGATTTTTTAGCCAAAGGGCCTGAGGCATTGGGGAAACCTGATATGACCTGCCAGGGAGGGGACGTGTCAGACGGGCCAGCTCTCTTCTCCCTGCATCCTCTCGGCTTCAGTACAGCAGAAGAACATGTCGCTTCCTTTAGGATGTGCCTAGATAGAGCTGGGGGGGGCGTTTTCTCTGTAATGGATGCCTGGATACGTGGGTTCCAATTCCGTTGGGCCCTTCGTCAAGGAAGTGAGGTCACCACTGCCTGGGGGTTCCTTACCAAACTTCCTGCTCCACCAGAGCTCCCTGAACCGCCGGTCCCCACGCTGCTCAAGGCTCACACTCCACTCAATGCAGTGCCCATCCTGTGACCCCCATACAGCCTCCCCACAGCCCCTGGGAGGCCTGCGTGCAGCTGTTTTCCCCACTGGATGGAAAAGAGTTGGATTTAGACCAGGTTAGTGTTAGGGTTAGGGTTAAGAAAGAATTAGGGTCAGGGTTAGGGTTAGACGTCTTTGGGGTCAGGGTTAGCATAAGGCTTAGGGTAGGGGTCAGGGTTAGGGTTAGGTTCATGGTTAGGTTTAGGGTCTGGCTCACAGTAGGTTCAGGATTAGCGTTACGGTCAGAGTCAGGCTCAGGGTCAGTGTTAGGCTCACGGTTACGTTTAGGGTAAGATTCAGGGTCATGGTCAGTTTTCGGGTCAGGTTCAAGTTTTGGTTTGGGGGCAAGGTCATGTCAGGTCAGGGTTAGGTTTGGGACAGGTTTAGTGTCAGGGTTAGGGTCAGGGTCAGGGTTAGGTTCATGGTTATGGTAAGGTCAGCTTTAGGTTTAGGTTCTGTTTTATGAGTAGATTCAGATTCAAGATCAGGGTTAGCTTTAGGGTTACTCATCTGTTCAGGCTCACGGATTGGGTCAGAGTTAGGTTTACAGTCAGGGTTAGGGTCAGTGTTAAGGTCAAGGCCAGGGTCAGTTTTAAGGTTAAGTTCTGACATAGGCAATGTTCAGAGTTAGGGTTATGATCAGGTTCAGGGAGAGGGTCAGGATAATTGTTAAAGTGGGGTTAGAGTAAGGCTTAGAGGTAGGTTGAGGGTTAGGTTAGACTTTGTTAGGGTCAGTGTCAGGGATAATGTTAGGGGTTTTTTTTAGGGTTAGGTTCAGCGTTAGGTTTCGGGTCAGGGCCCGTGTTAGTGTCAGGGTCACGGTTACGTTTAAGGTTAGAGATAGGTTCAGGCTCACATTCAGTGTCAGGTTTAGTGTTAGGGTGAGGGTCAGTGTCACTGTTAGGGTCAGACTTAGGTTTCTGGTCTTTGCCTGGGTCGGGGACAGGGTGAAGTCTAGGACCAGTGTCAGGTTTACGGTCAGGATCAGGTATTGGTTTAAAGTACACATTCGGGTCAGGGGGACAGGGTTAGGTAGTGGTCATTGTTAGGTTCATGGTTAGGTTAAGGGTCAGGGCCAGTGTCCGGTTTAGGGTCAGGGTCTGGTATAGGCAAAGTTCAGGGTTAGGGTTATGATCTTAGTCAGGTATAGGGTCAGGGTTATTGTTAAAGTTTAGGGTTAGTTTTATGTTTAGCGTTAGGTTGTTGACGGTTAGGGTTAGAACTTGTTAGGGTCAGGGTCCGTGGTAGGGTTACGGGTTAGTGTTAGGGTTAGGTTCAGATATAGGATTCGAGGGAGGGCCCATGTTAGTGTCAGGGTCAGGGTTACATTTAGGGTTTGACTAGGGTTCAATCTCACATTCAGGGTCAGGTTTAGTGTTCAGTTGATTGTCGGGGTCACTGTAAGGGTCAAGGTTAGGTTATCGTCAGTGTCTGGGTCAGGGTCAGGGTGAAGTTTAGCACCAGTGTCCTGCTTAGGGTCAGGTTCAGGTATTGGTTTAAAGTCCACATTCGGGTCAGGGACAGGGTTATGTAGTGGTCAGAGTTAGTGTCAAGGTTAGGATTAGGGTCAGAGTCAGGGTCAGGTAAAGGTCAGGGCCAGGGTCAGGTTGAGGGTCAGGCTTTGGTATAGGGTCAATGTTTGGATCAGTGTCACAGTTAGGTTTTGGCAGTAGGGTTTGGGATTGGGGTTAGGGTTAGGGTTAGAAGTAGGGTTATGGTTAGGGTTAGGGATAGACAGCGGAAGGTCAGGGTTACGGTTTGGTTTAGGTTAGGGGTTAGTGTTAAGGTCAGGGTCAGCATGATGTGTAGGTTCAGGGTCCTTTTTAGGGTCACGGTTAGAGTTACCATTAGGTTTAGGGTTAGGGTCAAGCACACTGTCACGTTCAGGGGTAGGGTTAGGGTCCGGGTTAGGTCAGCATCAGGGTTAGGATTAGGGTCAGGGTCAGGGTCCTGGTTAGGTTTGAATCATGGTTATGGTAATGTCAGAGTTAGGTTTAGGTTCAGGGTCCACATCAGGGTCAGTGTCAGGCTTAGGTTAGGTTTAGGGTTCAGGTCAGGATCACAGTCAGGGTCAGGGTCAGGGTCAGGGTCAGGGCTTGGGTTAGGGTTTGGGGCAGGCTCATATCAGTGTCAGGGTCAGGGTTAGTGGTTACTGTTAGGGTTAGCCCCGCTCCTGGGTCATGGACCCGTCCCTTCAGGGTCTCAGGATAAACCCTGGGCAGAATGGTATAGACCCTACACCTGATCCCACTTAACCTGCCTTAAACTGGGGTGTGAACATGACTTGCCCACAAGTCATCTACCTCCCTCATCAGCCTGCTCCTGCTTGGGGCATCTCCACCCAGGATGGCATGGCCAGGTCCTCTTTACACACAGACACACAGACACCCAGAGGCGCACACACACACACACACACACACACACACACACACACAGAGAGACAGGGAGGAGACCTAGGGCTACAAAAGTGGAAGTGTGGGACTCTCTTACTCTGAGCCCCCTGGTGTCATCTTTTTAATTTATTAGCCAAAGGGCCTGAGGTGATGGGGAAACCTGATATGACCTGCCAGGTAGGGGACGTGTCAGACGGGCCAGCTCTCTTCTCCCTGCATCCTTTCGGCTTTAGTACAACAGAGAACATGTCGCTTTCTTTAGGTTGTGCCTAGAAATGAGCTGGGCATGGCGGTTTTCTCTGTAATGGGGGTGCCTGGATATGTGGGTTCCAATTCCCTTGGGCTCGGTCATCAAGGAAGTGAGGTCACCACTGCCTGGGGGCTCCTTACCGAACTTCTTGCTCCACCAGAGCTCCCTGAGCCGCCGGTCCCCAAGCTGCTCAAGGCTCACACTCCACTCAATGCAGTGCCCATCCTGTGACCCCCATACAGCCTCCCCACAGCCCCTGGGAGGCCTGCGTGCAGCTGTTTTCCCCGCTGGAGGGAACAGAGCTGGTTTTAGACCAGGTTAGTGTTAGGGTTAGGGTTAAGAATGACTTAGGGTCAGGGTTAGGTTTAGACGTCTTTGGGGTCAGGGTTAGCGTAAGGCTTAGGGTAGTGGTCAGGGTTAGGGTTAGGTTCATGGTCAGGTTTAGGGTCAGGATCACAGTAGGTTCAGGGTTAGCGTTACAGGCAGAGTCAGGCTCAGGGTCAGTGTTAGGCTCACAGTTGGGTTTAGGGTCAGGTTCAGGGTCATGGTCAGTTTTTTAGGGTCAGGTTCAAGTTTTGGTTTGGGGGCAAGGTCATGTCAGGTCAGGGTTAGGTTTTGGACAGTTTTAGTGTCAGGGTTAGGGTCAGGGTCAGAGTTAGGATCATGGTTATGGTAAGGTCAGCTTTATGTTTAGGTTCTGTTTTATGAGTAGATTCAGGATCAGGGTTAGCTTTAGGGTTACTAATCTGTTCAGGCTCACGGATTGGGTCAGAGTTAGGTTTACAGTCAGGGTTAGGGTCAGTGTTAAGGTCAAGGTCAGGGTCAGTTTTAAGGTTAAGTTCTGACATAGGCAATGTTCAGAGTTAGGGTTATGATCAGGCTCACAGTCAGTGTCAGGGTCAGGGTTAGTGGTTACTGTTATGGTTAGCCCCGCTCCTGAGTCATGGACTCATTCATTCAGGGTCTCAGGATAAACCCTGGGCAGAAGGGTGTAGACCCTACAACTGATCCCACTTAAGCAGCCTTAAACTGGGGTGTGAACATGACTTACCCACCAGACATCTAACCCCATATCAGCCTCATCCTGCTTGGGGCATCTCCACCCAGTATGGCATGGCCAGGTACTCTTTACACACAGACACACAGACACCCAGAGGCACTCGCACTCATACACACACACACACACACACACACACACACACACACAGGGAGAGAGACAGGGAGGACACCTAGGGCTACACCCATAGATCAGAAGGTGTGGGACTCTCCGACTCTGAGCCCACTGGTGTCACCTTTTGATTTTATTAGCCAAAGGGCCTGAGGCGTTGGGGAAACCTGATATGACCTGCCAGGAAGGGGACGTGTCTGGCGGGCGAGCTCACTTCTCCCTGCATCCTCTGGGCTTCAGTACAGTAGAAGAACGTGGTGCTTCCTTTAGGATGTGCCTAGATAGAGCTGGGTAGGGCGTTTCTCTGTAATGGGATGCCTGGATATGTGGGTTCCAATTCCGTTGGGCCCTTCATCAAGGAAGTGAGGTCACGAATGCCTGGGGGTTCCTTACCAAACTTCCTGCTCCACCAGAGCTCCCTGAGCCGCCGGTCCCCACGCTGCTCAAGGCTCACACTCCACTCAATGCAGTGCCCATCCATTGACCCACATACAGCCTCCTCCCAGACCCTGGGAGGCCTGGGTGCAGCTGTTTTCCCCGCTGGAGGGAACAGAGCTGGGTTTAGACCAGCTTAGTGTTAGGGTTAGGGCTAAGAAAGACGTAGGGTCAGGTTTAGGGTTAGACATCTTTGGGGTCAGGGTTAGCGTAAGGCTTAGGGTAGGGGTCAGGGTTAGGGTTAGGTTCATGGTTAGGTTTAGGGTCAGGATCACAGTAGGTTCAGGGTTAGCGTTACAGTCAGAGTCAGGGTCAGGGTCAGTGTTAGGCTAACGGTTAGGTTTATGTCCAGGCAGGGTCATGGTCAGATTTACGGTCAGGTTCAAGTTTTGGTTTGGTGGCAAGGTTCATGTCAGGGTCAGGGTTAGGTTTGGTACAGGTTAGGCTTAGAGGTAGATTGAGGGTTAGGGTTAGACTGGGTTAGGGTCAGTGTCAGGGATAATGTTAGGGGTTTTTTTAGGGTTAGGTTCAGCCTTAGCTTTCGGGTCAGGGCCCATGTTAGTGTCAGGGTCAGGGTTACGTTTAGGGTTAGAATTAGGGTCAGGCTCACATTCAGTGTCAGGTTTAGTGTTAGTTTCAGCGTCAGGGTCATTGTTTGGGTCAGAGTTAAGTTTATGGTCTTTGCCTGGGTCGGGGTCAGGGTGAAGTCTAGGGCCAGTGTCAGGTTTACGTAGGATCAGGTATTGGTTTAAAGTCCACATTCGGGTCAGGGACAGGGTTATGTTGTGGTCATTGTGAGGGTCATGGTTAGGTTTAGGGTCAGGGTGAGGGTGATTTAGGGTCAGGGTCTGGTATAGGCAAAGTTCCGGGTTAGAGTTATGATCATTATCAGGTATAGGGTCATGGTTATTGTTTAAGTTTAGGGTTAGTGTTAGGGTTAGCGTTAGGTTGACTGTTAGGGTTAGAACTTGTTAGGTTCAGTGTCCGTGGTAGGTTTAGGGGTTAGTGTTAGGGTTAGGATCAGCAATAGGATTCGAGGAGGGCCAGTGTCAGCGTCAGGGTCAGGGTTACATTTATGGTTCGAGTTAAGGTCAGGCTCACAGTCAGGGTCAGGTTTAGTTTTCAGGTCAGGGTCGGGGTCACTGTTAGGGTCAAGGTTAGGTTTATGGTCATGGTCTGGGTCACGCTCAGGGTGAAGTTTAGCACCAGTCTCTGGTTGAGGGTCAGGTTCAGGTTGGTTAAAATCCACATTTGGGTCCGGGACAGGTTTATGTAGTGGTCAGTGTTAGTGTCATGGTTTGGATTAGGGTCAGGGTCACGGTCAGATGAAGGTCAGGGCCAGGGTCAGGTTGAGGGTCAGGCTTTGGTAGAGGGTCAATATTCAGTTCAGTGTCATACTTAGGTTTTGGTGGTAGGGGTTGGGATGGGGTTTGGGTTAGATTTATAAGTAGGGTTATGGTTAGGGTGGGTTAGACAGCATAAGGTCAGGTTTAGGGTTTGGTTTAGGGTAGGGGTTAGTGTTAGGTTCAGGGTCAGCATGAGGTGTAGGTTCAGGGTCCTTATTAGGGTCATGGTTAGAGTTACCATAAGGTTTAGGTTTAGGGTCAATTCAAGTCTCGATCAGGGTTAGGGTTAGGGTCCGGTTAGCGTCCGGGTTAGGTCAGCGTCAGGATTAGGATTAGGGTAAGGGTCAGGGTCCTTGTTAGGTTTCAGTCATGGTTACGGTAATGTCAGAGTTAGGTTTAGGTTCAGGGTCCACATCAGGGTCAGTGTCAGGCTTAGGTTTAGGTTTAGGGTTCAGGTCAGGATCACAGTCAGGGTCAGGGTCAGGGTCAGGGTCAGGGCTTGTGTTAGGTATAGGGCAGGCTCACAGTCAGGGTCAGGGTCAGGGTTAGTGGTTCTGTTAGGGTTAGCCCTGATCCTGGGTCATGGACCCATCCGTTCAGGGTCTCAGGATAAACCCTGGGCAGAAGGGTGTATACCCTACACCCGATCCAACTTAACCAGCCTTAAACTGGGGTGTGAACATGACTTGCCCACCAGATATCTAAACCCTCATCAGCCTGATCCTGCTTGGCTCATCTCCACCCACGATGGCATAGCCAGGTCCTCTTTACACACAGACACAGAAACCCAGTGGCACACACACACACACACACACACACACACACACACACACACACACACAGAGCAGAGACAGGGAGGAGACCTAGGGCTACACTGGTCGATAAGAAGGTGTGGGACTCTCTGACTCTGAGCCCCCTGGTGTCCCCTTTTGAGTTTATTAGCCAAAGGGCCTGAAGTGTTGGGGAAACCTGATATGACCTGCCAGGTAGGGGACTTGTCTGGCGGGCGAGCTGTCTTCTCCCTGCATCCTCTCAGCTTCAGTACAGCAGAAGAACATGTCGCTTCCTTTAGGATGTGCCTAGATATGAGCTGGGCATTGGGTTTTCTTTTCTCTGTAATGGGGTGCCTGGATACGTGGGTTTCAATTCCCTTGGGCTCTGTCGTCAGGGAAGTGAGGTCACCACTGCCTGGGGGCTCCTTACCGAACTTCCTGCTCCACCAGAGCTCCCTGATCCACTGGTCCCCAAGCTGCTCAAGGCTCACACTCCACTCAACGCAGTGCCCATGCAGTGACCCCCATACAGCCTCCTCCCACCCCCTGGGAGGACTAGGTGCAGCTGTTGTCCCCGCTGGAAGGAACAGAGCTGGGTTTAGACTAGGTTAGTGTTAGGGTTTGGGTTAAGAAAGACTTAGGGTCAGGGTTAGGGTTAGACGTCGTTGAGGTCAGGCTTACCGTAAAGCTTAGGGTAGGGGTCAGGGTTAGGGTTAGGTTCATGGTTAGGTTTAGGGTCAGTAGGGTCACGGTTAGCGTTACAGTCACAGTCAGGGACAGGGTCAGTGTTAGGATGACGGTTAGTTTTAGGGTCAGGTTCAGTGTCATGGTCAGATTTAGAGTCAGGTTCAAGTTTTGGTGTGGGGGCAAGGTTCATGTCAGGGTCAGGTTTAGATTTGGGACAGGTTTATTGTCAGGGTTAGGGTCAGGGTCAGGGTTAGGTTCATGGTTATGGTAAGGCCAGCTTTATGTTTAGGTTCTGTTTTATGAGTAGGTTCAGGATCAGGGTGAGATTTAGGGTGACGATTCTGTTCAGGATCACGGATTGGGTCAGAGTTAGGTTTACAGTCAGGGTTAGGGTCAGAGATAAGGTCAAGGCCAGGGTCAGTTTTAAGGTTAAGTTCTGACATAGGCAATGTTCAGAGTTAGGGTTATGATCAGGTTCAGGGAGAGGGTTAGGATAATTGTTAAAGTGGGGTTAGGGTTAGGGTTCGAGGTAGGTTGAGGGTTAGGGTTAGAACAGGTTAGTGTCAGTTTCAGGGATAATGTTAGGGGTTAGTTTTAGGGTTAGGTTCAGCGTTAGGTTTCAGGGTATGGCCCTTGTTAGTGTCAGGGTCAGGGTTTAAGTTTAGGGTTACAGTAAGGGTCAGGCTCACTGTCAGGGTGTGGTTTAGTGTTCAGGTCTGGGTCGGGGTCACTGTTAGGGTCAGGGATAGGTTGATTGTCATTGTCTGGGTCAGGTTCAGGGTGAAGTTTAGGCCCAGTGTCAGGTTTGGCTTCAGGATCATGTATTGGTTTAAAGTCCACATTCGGGTCAGGGACAGGGTTGTGTAGTGGTCAGTGTTAGGGTCATGGTTAGGATTAGGGTCAGGGTCAGTTTCATGTGAAGGTCAGGGTCAGGGTTAGGTTTAGGTTCAGGCTTTGCTTTATGTTCGGTTCATGGTCACATTTAGATTTAGGGGATAAGTTTGGGATGGGGTTACGGTTAGAGTTAGAAGTAGTGGTATGGTGAGGGTTAGGGTTAGACAGCGTAAGGTCAGCGTTCGGGTTTGGTTTAGGGTAGGGATTAGTGTTATTGTCAGGGTCAACGTTCGGTTTGGTTTGAGGGTCCGTATTAGGGTCAGGGTTAGGGTTACCTTTAGGGTTAGGTTTAGGGTCACGCACACGGTCACGGACAGGGTTAGGGTTAGGGTCAGGGTTAGATCAGCGTCAGGATTAGGATTAGGTTCAGGTAGGGTCACGTTTAGGGATGAGTCATAGTTAGGTTATCTCAGACTTAGGTTTAGGTTCACGGTCCGGATCAGGGTCAGCGTCAGTCTTAGGTTTAGGTTTAGGGTTCAGGTCGGGATCACGGTCAGGGTTAGGTTCAGGGTCAGGGTCAGGGTTCGGGTTAGGGTTTGGGGCAGGCTCACAGTGTCAGGATCAGGGTCAGGGTCAGTGGTTACTGTTAGGGTTCGCCCCGCTCCTGGTTCATTGTCCCCTCCCTTTAGGTTCTCAGGATAAACCCTGGGCAGAAGGCTGTAGACCCCACACCCGATCCCACTTAGCCAGCATTACACTGGGATGTAAACATGACCTGCCCACCAGGCATCTAACCCCTCTTTAGCCTGCTCCTGCTTGGGACATCTCCACCCACAATGGCATGCCCAGGTCCTCTCTACACACACACACACACACACACACACACACACGGGGAGGAGACTTAGAGCTATACCGCTCGATCAAAAGGTGTGGGAATCTCTGACTCGGAGCCCCCTGCTGTCACCTTTTGATTTTATTTGCCAAAGGGCCTTAGGTTTTGGGGAAGCCTGATATGACCTGCCAGTGAGGGGATGTGTATGGCGGGTGATCTCTCTTCTCCCTGCATCCTCAGGGCTTCAGTACAGCAGAAGAACATGTCGCTTCCTTTAGGATGTGTCTAGAAATGAGCTGGGCAGGGGGGTTTTTCTCTGTAATGGGGTGCCTGGATACGTGGATTCTAATTCCGTTGGGCTCTGTCGTCAGGGAAGTGAGGTCACCATTGAATGGGGGCTCCTTACCAAACTTTCTGCTCCCACCAGAGCACCCTGAGCGTGCCCATCCACTAGCTGCTCAAGGCTCACCCACCACCCCATGCCCTGTTCATCCAGTGACCCCCACACAGCCAATCCCAGCCCCTGGGAGTCCTGGATGCAACTGTTGTCCCCACTTCTGGGAACAGAGATGGGTTCAGACCGAGTTAGGGTTAGGGTTAGGGTTAGGGTTAGTGCTAGTGTTAGCGAGAGACTTAGGGTTAGGGTTAGGGTGAGACATCGTTGGGGTCAGGGTTAGCATTAGGGTTAGGGTAAGGGTCAGGGTTAGGATCATGGTTAGGTTTAGGGTCAGGCTCACAGTAGGGTCAGGATTACTGTTATGGTCCGAGTCAGGGTCAGGGTCAGTGTTAGGGTGACGGTTAAGTTAAGGGTCAGGTTCAGGATCATGGTCAAGTTTTTTTGTTTGGGGGCAAGGTTCATGTCAGGATCAGGGTTAGGTTTGGGACAGGTTTAGTGTCAGGGTTAGGGTCAGGGTCAGGATTAGGTTTATGGTTATGGTAAGGTCAGCTTTATGTTTAGGTTCTGTTTTATGAGTAGGTTCAGGATCAGGGTGAGATTTAGGGTGACGATTCTGTTCAGGATCACGGATTGGGTCAGAGTTAGGTTTACAGTCAGGGTTAGGGTCAGAGTTCAGGTCAAGGCCAGGGTCAGTTTTAAGGTTAAGTTCTGACATAGGCAATGTTCAGAGTTAGGGTTATGATCAGGTTCAGGGAGAGGGTTAGGATAATTGTTAAAGTGGGTTTAGGGTTAGGGTTAGAGCTAGGTTGAGCGTTAGGGTTAGACCGGGTTTGGGTCAGTGTCAGGCATAATGTTAGGGGTTAGTTTTAGGGTTAGGTTCAGCGTTAGGTTTCGGGTCAGGGCCCGTGTTAGTGTCAGGGTGCGGGTTACGTTTAGGGTTAGAGTTAGGGTCAGGCTCCCATTCAATGTCAGGGTTAGTGTTAGGGTCAGGGTCTGCATCACTGTTAGAGTCAGGGTTAGGTTAATAGTCTTTGCCTGGGTCAGGGTCATGGTGAAGTCTAGGGCCAGTGTCAGGTTTATGGTCAGGTTCAGGTATTGGTTTAAAGTCCACATTCGGGTCAGGGACAGGATTATTTAGTGGTCATTTTTAGGGTCATGGTTCTGTTTAGAGTCTGGGCCAGGGTCAGATTTAGGGTCAGGGACTGCTATATGCAAAGTTCCGGGTAAGGGTAATGATCATAATCAGGCATAGGGTCCGGGTTATTGTTTATGTTTAGGGTTAGGTTTAGGGTTAGAGTTAGGTCGAGGGTTAGGGTTAGCCCTCGTTAGGGTCAGGGTCCGTGGTAGGGTTAGGGTTTAGTGTTAGGGTTAGTTTCAGCGATAGGATTCGCGGAGGGCACGTGTTAGTGTCAGGGTCAGGGTTACGTTTAGGGGGTAGAGTTAGGGTCAGGCTCACATTCAGTGTCAGGGTTAGTGTTAGGGTCAGGGTTAGGGTCAGTCAGTGTTAGGGTCAGGTTTAGGTTTATGGTCATGGCCTGCGTCAGGGTCAGGGTATAGTTTAGGGCAGTGTCAGGTTTAGGGTCTGGATCAGGTATTGGTTCAAAGTCCACATTTGGGTTTGGACAGGGTTAAGCAGTAGTCAGTGTTACTGTCATGGTTAGGTTTAGGGTCAGGGCCATGGTCAGGTTTAGAATCAGGGTCCCTAATAGCAATTTTCAGGGTTAGGTTTAGGGTCAGTGTCTGGTATAGGCAAAGTTCAGGGTTAGGGTTAGGATCATAGTCAGCTATAGGGTCAGGGTTATTGTTAAAGTTCAGCGTTAGTGTTAGGGTTAGCGTTAGGTTGATGGTTAGGGTTAGAACTTGTTAGGGTCAGGGTCCGTGGTAGGTTAGGGGTTAGTGTTAGGGTTAGTTTCAGCAATAGGATTCGGGGTAGGGCCCGCGTTAGTGTCAGGGTCAGGGTTACATTTACGGTTAGAGTAGGGTAGGCTAACAGCCAGGCTCAGGTTTAGTGTTCAGGTCAGGGTCGGGATCACTATTAGGCTCAGGGTTAGGTTTATGATCATGGCCTGGGTCAGGGTCAGGGTGAAGTTTAGAGCCAGTGTCAGGTTTAGGGTCAGGATCAGGTATTGGTTCAAAGTCCACATTTGGGTTAGGGACAAGGTTATGTGGTGCTCTGTGTTAGTGTCATGGTTAGGTTTAGGGTCAGGGCCAGGGTCAGGTTTAGGGTCAGGGTCTGGTAGAGGCAAAGTTCAGGGTTAGGGTTATGATCATAGGCAGGTATAGGGTAAGGGTTACTGTTAAGGTTTAGGGTTAGTGTTAGGGTTAGAGTTAGGTTGATGGTTAGGGTTAGACATGTTTAGAGTCAGGGTTCGAGGAAGGGTTAGAGTATAGTGTTAGGGTTAGGTTCAGCGATAGGATCAGCGGAGGACCCATGGTAGTGTCAGGGTTAAGGTTACGATTAGGGGTAGAGTTAGGGTCAGGCTCACATTCAGTCTCAGGGTTAGTGTTAGGTTTGAGTCAGGGTCACTGTTAGGGTCAGGGTTATGTTGATGGTCATGGCCTGGGTCAGGGTCAGGGTGAAGTTTGGGCCAGTGTCAGGTTTAGCGTCAGGATCAGGTATTGGTTAAAGTCCACATTTGGGTCAGGGACAGGGTTATGTAGTGGTCAGTGTTAAGGTCATGGTTAGGATTAGGGTCAGGGTCAGGGTCAGGTGAAGGTCAGGGCCAGGGTCAGGTTTAGGTTCAGTCTTTGCTTTATGTTCGGTTGAGGTTCACAGTTAGATTTAGGGGAAAAGTTTGGGATGGGGTTAGGGTTAGAGTTAGAAGTAGTGTTATCGTGTGGGTTAGGGTTAGACAGGGTAAGGTCAGGGTGAGGGTTTGGTTTAGGGTAGGGGTTAGTGTTAGGGTCAGGGTCAGTGTTCGGTTTGGGTACAGGGTCCATATTAGGGTCAGTGTTAGGGTTACCTTTAGGTTTAGGTTTAGGGTCAGGCACACAGTCAGGGTCAGGGTTAGGGTTAGGGTCAGGGTTAGGTCAGCGTCAGGATTAGGATTAGGGTCAGGTCAGGGTCCTGTTTAGGGATGAGTCATAGTTAGGTTATCTCAGACTTAGGTTTAGGTTCAGGGTCCGGATCAGGGTCAGCATCAGGCTTAGGTTTAGGTTTAGGGTTCAGGTCAGGATCACGGTCAGGGTTAGGGTCAGGGTCAGGGTCAGGGCTCGGGTTAGGGTTTGGGGCAGGCTCACAGTGTCAGGGTCACGGTCAGTGGTTACTGTTAGGGTTCTCCCCGCTCCTGGTTCATTGTCCCCTCCCTTTAGGTTCTCAGGAAAAACCCTGGGCAGAAGGCTGTAGACCCCACACCCGATCCCACTTAGCCAGCATTACACTGGGATGTAAACATGACCTGCCCACCAGGCATCTAACCCCTCATCATCCTGCTCCTGCTTGGGACATCTTCACCCACGATGGCATGGCCAGGTCCTCTTTACACACAGAGCCACAGACACCCAGAGGCACACACACACACACACACACACACACACACACACACACACACACACACACGGGGAGGAGACTTAGAGCTATACCGCTCAATTAAAAGGTGTGGGACTCTCTGACTCTGAGCTCCCTGGTGTCACCTTTTGATTTTATTTGCCAAAGGGCCTGAGGCGTTGGGGAAGCCTGATATGACCTGCCAGTGAGGGGACGTGTATGGTGGGTGAGCTCTCTTCTCCCTGCATCCTCAGGGCTTCAGTACAACAGAAGAACATGTCACTTCCTTTAGGATGTGCCTAGAAATGAGCTGGGCAGGGGGGTTTTCTCTGTAATGGGGTGCCTGGATACGTGGATTCTAATTCCGTTGGGCCCTGTCGTCAGGGAAGTGAGGTCACCATTGAATGGGGGCTCCTTACCAAACTTTCTGCTCCCACCAGAGCACCCTGAGCGTGCCCATCCCCTAGCTGCTCAAGGCTCACCCACCACTCCATGCCCTGTTCATCCAGTGACCCCCACACAGCCAATCCCAGCCCCTGGGAGTCCTGGATGCAACTATTGTCCCCGCTTCTGGGAACAGAGATGGGTTCAGACCGAGTTAAGGTTAGGGTTAGGGTTAGGGTTAGGGTTAGGGTTAGGGTTAGCGAGAGACTTAGGGTTAGGGTTAGGGTTAGGCTGAGACATCGTTGGGGTCAGGGTTAGTGTTAGGGTTAGGGTAGGGGTCAGGGTTAGGGTTAGGTTCATGGTTAGGTTAAGGGTCAGGCTCACAATAGGGTCAGGGTTACCATTACTGTCAGAGTCAGGGTCAGGGTCAGTGTCAGGTTTACGGTCAGGATCAGGTATTGGTTTTAAGTCCACATTCGGGTCAGGGACAGGGTTATGTAGTGGTCATTGTTAGGGTCATGGTTAGGTTTAGGGTCAGGGCCAGGGTCAGGTTTAGGATCAGGGTCCCTAATCGCAATTTTCAGGGTTAGGTTTAGGGTCAGTGTCTGGTATAGGCAAAGTTCAGGGTTAGGGTTAGGATCATAGTCAGCTATAGGGTCAGGGTTATTGTTAAAGTTCAGCGTTAGTGTTAGGGTTAGCGTTAGGTTGATGGTTAGGGTTAGAACTTGTTAGGGTCAGGGTCCGTGGTAGGTTAGGGGTTAGTGTTAGGGTTAGTTTCAGCAATAGGATTCGGGGTAGGGCCCGCGTTAGTGTCAGGGTCAGGGTTACATTTACGGTTAGAGTAGGGTAGGCTAACAGCCAGGCTCAGGTTTAGTGTTCAGGTCAGGGTCGGGATCACTATTAGGCTCAGGGTTAGGTTTATGATCATGGCCTGGGTCAGGGTCAGGGTGAAGTTTAGAGCCAGTGTCAGGTTTAGGGTCAGGATCAGGTATTGGTTCAAAGTCCACATTTGGGTTAGGGACAAGTTTATGTAGTGGTCAGTGTTAGTGTCATGGTTAGGTTTAGGGTCAGGGCCAGGGTCAGGTTTAGGGTCAGGGTCTGGTAGAGGCAAAGTTCAGGGTTAGGGTTATGATCATAGTCAGTTATAAGGTAAGGGTTATTGTTAAAGTTTAGGTTTAGTGTTAGTGTTAGGGTTAGAGTTAGTTTGAGCGTTAGGGTTAGATTGGTTAGGGTCAGGATCCGCGGTAGGGTTAGAGTATAGTGTCAGGGTTAGGTTCAGCGATAGGATCGGCGGAGGACCCGTGGTACTGTCAGGGTTAGGGTTACGTTTAGGGGTAGAGTTAGGGTCAGGCTCACATTCAGTCTCAGGGTTAGTGTTAGGTTTGGATCAGGGTCACTGTTAGGGTCAGGGTTAGGTTGATGGTCATGGCCTGGGTCAGGGTCAGGGTGAAGTTTGGGCCAGTGTCAGGTTTAGCGTCAGGATCAGGTATTGGTTAAAGTCCACATTTGGGTCAGGGACAGGGTTATGTAGTGGTCAGTGTTAAGGTCATGGTTAGGATTAGGGTCAGGGTCAGGGTCAGGGTCAGGTGAAGGTCAGGGCCAGGGTCAGGTTTAGGTTCAGTCTTTGCTTTATGTTCGGTTCAGGTTCACAGTTAGATTTAGGGGAAAAGTTTTTTGGGATGGGGTTAGGGTTAGAGTTAGAAGTAGTGTTATCGTGTGGGTTAGGGTTAGACAGGGTAAGGTCAGGGTGAGGGTTTGGTTTAGGGTAGGGGTTAGTGTTAGGGTCAGGGTCAGTGTTCGGTTTGGGTACAGGGTCCATATTAGGGTCAGTGTTAGGGTTACCTTTAGGTTTAGGTTTAGGGTCAGGCACACAGTCAGGGTCAGGGTTAGGGTTAGGGTCAGGGTTAGGTCAGCGTCAGGATTAGGATTAGGGTCAGGTCAGGGTCCTGTTTAGGGATGAGTCATAGTTAGGTTATCTCAGACTTAGGTTTAGGTTCAGGGTCCGGATCAGGGTCAGCATCAGGCTTAGGTTTAGGTTTAGGGTTCAGGTCAGGATCACGGTCAGGGTTAGGGTCAGGGTCAGGGTCAGGGCTCGGGTTAGGGTTTGGGGCAGGCTCACAGTGTCAGGGTCACGGTCAGTGGTTACTGTTAGGGTTCTCCCCGCTCCTGGTTCATCATTGTCCCCTCCCTTTAGGTTCTCAGGAAAAACCCTGGGCAGAAGGCTGTAGACCCCACACCCGATCCCACTTAGCCAGCATTACACTGGGATGTAAACATGACCTGCCCACCAGGCATCTAACCCCTCATCATCCTGCTCCTGCTTGGGACATCTTCACCCACGATGGCATGGCCAGGTCCTCTTTACACACACAGAGCCCACAGACACCCAGAGGCACACACACACACACACACACACACACACACACACACACACACACACACACACACACATGGGGAGGAGACTTAGAGCTATACCGCTCAATTAAAAGGTGTGGGACTCTCTGACTCTGAGCTCCCTGGTGTCACCTTTTGATTTTATTTGCCAAAGGGCCTGAGGCGTTGGGGAAGCCTGATATGACCTGCCAGTGAGGGGACGTGTATGGTGGGTGAGCTCTCTTCTCCCTGCATCCTCAGGGCTTCAGTACAACAGAAGAACATGTCACTTCCTTTAGGATGTGCCTAGAAATGAGCTGGGCAGGGGGGTTTTTTTTCTCTGTAATGGGGTGCCTGGATACGTGGATTCTAATTCCGTTGGGCCCTGTCGTCAGGGAAGTGAGGTCACCATTGAATGGGGGCTCCTTACCAAACTTTCTGCTCCCACCAGAGCACCCTGAGCGTGCCCATCCCCTAGCTGCTCAAGGCTCACCCACCACTCCATGCCCTGTTCATCCAGTGACCCCCACACAGCCAATCCCAGCCCCTGGGAGTCCTGGATGCAACTATTGTCCCCGCTTCTGGGAACAGAGATGGGTTCAGACCGAGTTAAGGTTAGGGTTAGGGTTAGGGTTAGGGTTAGGGGGTTAGGGTTAGCGAGAGACTTAGGGTTAGGGTTAGGGTGAGACATCGTTGGGGTCAGGGTTAGTGTTAGGGTTAGGGTAGGGGTCAGGGTTAGGGTTAGGTTCATGGTTAGGTTAAGGGTCAGGCTCACAATAGGGTCAGGGTTACCATTACTGTCAGAGTCAGGGTCAGGGTCAGTGTCAGGTTTACGGTCAGGATCAGGTATTGGTTTTAAGTCCACATTCGGGTCAGGGACAGGGTTATGTAGTGGTCATTGTTAGGGTCATGGTTAGGTTTAGGGTCAGGGCCAGGGTCAGGTTTAGGATCAGGGTCCCTAATCGCAATTTTCAGGGTTAGGTTTAGGGTCAGTGTCTGGTATAGGCAAAGTTCAGGGTTAGGGTTAGGATCATAGTCAGCTATAGGGTCAGGGTTATTGTTAAAGTTCAGCGTTAGTGTTAGGGTTAGCGTTAGGTTGATGGTTAGGGTTAGAACTTGTTAGGGTCAGGGTCCGTGGTAGGTTAGGGGTTAGTGTTAGGGTTAGTTTCAGCAATAGGATTCGGGGTAGGGCCCGCGTTAGTGTCAGGGTCAGGGTTACATTTACGGTTAGAGTAGGGTAGGCTAACAGCCAGGCTCAGGTTTAGTGTTCAGGTCAGGGTCGGGATCACTATTAGGCTCAGGGTTAGGTTTATGATCATGGCCTGGGTCAGGGTCAGGGTGAAGTTTAGAGCCAGTGTCAGGTTTAGGGTCAGGATCAGGTATTGGTTCAAAGTCCACATTTGGGTTAGGGACAAGTTTATGTAGTGGTCAGTGTTAGTGTCATGGTTAGGTTTAGGGTCAGGGCCAGGGTCAGGTTTAGGGTCAGGGTCTGGTAGAGGCAAAGTTCAGGGTTAGGGTTATGATCATAGTCAGTTATAAGGTAAGGGTTATTGTTAAAGTTTAGGTTTAGTGTTAGGGTTAGAGTTAGTTTGAGCGTTAGGGTTAGATTGGTTAGGGTCAGGATCCGCGGTAGGGTTAGAGTATAGTGTCAGGGTTAGGTTCAGCGATAGGATCGGCGGAGGACCCGTGGTACTGTCAGGGTTAGGGTTACGTTTAGGGGTAGAGTTAGGGTCAGGCTCACATTCAGTCTCAGGGTTAGTGTTAGGTTTGGATCAGGGTCACTGTTAGGGTCAGGGTTAGGTTTTGTCATGGTCATGGCCTGGGTCAGGGTCAGGGTGAAGTTTGGGCCAGTGTCAGGTTTAGCGTCAGGATCAGGTATTGGTTAAAGTCCACATTTGGGTCAGGGACAGGGTTATGTAGTGGTCAGTGTTAAGGTCATGGTTAGGATTAGGGTCAGGGTCAGGGTCAGGTGAAGGTCAGGGCCAGGGTCAGGTTTAGGTTCAGTCTTTGCTTTATGTTCGGTTCAGGTTCACAGTTAGATTTAGGGGAAAAGTTTTTGGGATGGGGTTAGGGTTAGAGAGTTAGAAGTAGTGTTATCGTGTGGGTTAGGGTTAGACAGGGTAAGGTCAGGGTGAGGGTTTGGTTTAGGGTAGGGGTTAGTGTTAGGGTCAGGGTCAGTGTTCGGTTTGGGTACAGGGTCCATATTAGGGTCAGTGTTAGGGTTACCTTTAGGTTTAGGTTTAGGGTCAGGCACACAGTCAGGGTCAGGGTTAGGGTTAGGGTCAGGGTTAGGTCAGCGTCAGGATTAGGATTAGGGTCAGGTCAGGGTCCTGTTTAGGGATGAGTCATAGTTAGGTTATCTCAGACTTAGGTTTAGGTTCAGGGTCCGGATCAGGGTCAGCATCAGGCTTAGGTTTAGGTTTAGGGTTCAGGTCAGGATCACGGTCAGGGTTAGGGTCAGGGTCAGGGTCAGGGTCAGGGTCAGGGCTCGGGTTAGGGTTTGGGGCAGGCTCACAGTGTCAGGGTCACGGTCAGTGGTTACTGTTAGGGTTCTCCCCGCTCCTGGTTCATTGTCCCCTCCCTTTAGGTTCTCAGGAAAAACCCTGGGCAGAAGGCTGTAGACCCCACACCCGATCCCACTTAGCCAGCATTACACTGGGATGTAAACATGACCTGCCCACCAGGCATCTAACCCCTCATCATCCTGCTCCTGCTTGGGACATCTTCACCCACGATGGCATGGCCAGGTCCTCTTTACACACAGAGCCACAGACACCCAGAGGCACACACACACACACACACACACACACACACACACACACACACACACACACACACACATGGGGAGGAGACTTAGAGCTATACCGCTCAATTAAAAGGTGTGGGACTCTCTGACTCTGAGCTCCCTGGTGTCACCTTTTGATTTTATTTGCCAAAGGGCCTGAGGCGTTGGGGAAGCCTGATATGACCTGCCAGTGAGGGGGACGTGTATGGTGGGTGAGCTCTCTTCTCCCTGCATCCTCAGGGCTTCAGTACAACAGAAGAACATGTCACTTCCTTTAGGATGTGCCTAGAAATGAGCTGGGCAGGGGGGGGTTTTCTCTGTAATGGGGTGCCTGGATACGTGGATTCTAATTCCGTTGGGCCCTGTCGTCAGGGAAGTGAGGTCACCATTGAATGGGGGCTCCTTACCAAACTTTCTGCTCCCACCAGAGCACCCTGAGCGTGCCCATCCCCTAGCTGCTCAAGGCTCACCCACCACTCCATGCCCTGTTCATCCAGTGACCCCCACACAGCCAATCCCAGCCCCAGCCCCTGGGAGTCCTGGATGCAAACTATTGTCCCCGCTTCTGGGAACAGAGATGGGTTCAGACCGAGTTAAGGTTAGGGTTAGGGGTTAGGGTTAGGGTTAGGGTTAGTGTTAGCGAGAGACTTAGGGGGTTAGGGTTAGGGTGAGACATCGTTGGGGGTCAGGGTTAGTAGGTTAGGGTAGGGGTAGGGGTCAGGGTTAGGGTTAGGTTCATGGTTGGTTAGGGTTAAGGGTCAGGCTCACAATAGGGTCAGGGTTACCATTACTGTCAGAGTCAGGGTCAGGGTCAGTGTCAGGTTTACGGTCAGGATCAGGTATTGGTTTTAAGTCCACATTCGGGTCAGGGACAGGGTTATGTAGTGGTCATTGTTAGGGTCATGGTTAGGTTTAGGGTCAGGGCCAGGGTCAGGTTTAGGATCAGGGTCCCTAATCGCAATTTTCAGGGTTAGGTTTAGGGTCAGTGTCTGGTATAGGCAAAGTTCAGGGTTAGAGGGTTAGGGATCATAGTCAGCTATAGGGTCAGGGTTATTGTTAAAGTTTCAGCGTTAGTGTTAGGGGGTTAGCGTTAGGTTGATGGTTAGGGTTAGAACTTGTTAGGGTCAGGGTCCGTGGTAGGTTAGGGGTTAGTGTTAGGGTTAGTTTCAGCAATAGGATTCGGGGTAGGGCCCGCGTTAGTGTCAGGGTCAGGGTTACATTTACGGTTAGAGTAGGGTAGGCTAACAGCCAGGCTCAGGTTTAGTGTTCAGGTCAGGGTCGGGATCACTATTAGGCTCAGGGTTAGGTTTATGATCATGGCCTGGGTCAGGGTCAGGGTGAAGTTTAGAGCCAGTGTCAGGTTTAGGGTCAGGATCAGGTATTGGGTCAGGGTCAGGGGTTCGGTTGGGGGTTAGGGACAAGGTTAGGTTTATGTAGTGGTCAGTGTTAGTGTCATGGTTAGGTTTAGGGTCAGGGCCAGGGTCAGGTTTAGGGTCAGGGTCTGGTAGAGGCAAAGTTCAGGGTTAGGGTTAGGATCATAGTCAGCTATAGGGTCAGGGTTATTGTTAAAGTTCAGCGTTAGTGTTAGGGTTAGCGTTAGGTTGTTGGTTAGGGTTAGAACTTGTTAGGGTCAGGGTCCGTGGTCCGTGGTAGGTTAGGGGTTAGTGTTAGGGTTAGTTTTCAGCAATAGGATTCGGGGGGTAGGGAGGGCCCGCGTTAGTGTCAGGGTCAGGGTTACATTTACGGTTAGAGTAGGGTAGGCTAACAGCCAGGCTCAGGTTTAGTGTTCAGGTCAGGGTCGGGATCACTATTAGGCTCAGGGTTAGGTTTATGATCATGGCCTGGGTCAGGGTCAGGGTGAAGTTTAGAGCCAGTGTCAGGTTTAGGGTCAGGATCAGGTATTGGTTCAAAGTCCACATTTGGGTTAGGGACAAGTTTATGTAGTGGTCAGTGTTAGTGTCATGGTTAGGTTTAGGGTCAGGGCCAGGGTCAGGTTTAGGGTCAGGGTCTGGTAGAGGCAAAGTTCAGGGTTAGGGTTATGATCATAGTCAGTTATAAGGTAAGGGTTATTGTTAAAGTTTAGGTTTAGTGTTAGGGTTAGAGTTAGTTTGAGCGTTAGGGTTAGATTGGTTTGGTCAGGGTCAGGATCCGCGGTAGGGTTAGAGTATAGTGTCAGGGTTAGGTTCAGCGATAGGATCGGCGGAGGACCCGTGGTACTGTCAGGGTTAGGGTTACGTTTAGGGGTAGAGTTAGGGTCAGGCTCACATTCAGTCTCAGGGTTAGTGTTAGGTTTGGATCAGGGTCACTGTTAGGGTCAGGGTTAGGTTGATGGTCATGGCCTGGGTCAGGGTCAGGGTGAAGTTTGGGCCAGTGTCAGGTTTAGCGTCAGGATCAGGTATTGGTTAAAGTCCACATTTGGGTCAGGGACAGGGTTATGTAGTGGTCAGTGTTAAGGTCATGGTTAGGATTAGGGTCAGGGTCAGGGTCAGGTGAAGGTCAGGGCCAGGGTCAGGTTTAGGTTCAGTCTTTGCTTTATGTTCGGTTCAGGTTCACAGTTAATTTTAGGGGAAAAGTTTGGGATGGGGTTAGGGTTAGAGTTAGAAGTAGTGTTATCGTGTGGGTTAGGGTTAGACAGGGTAAGGTCAGGGTGAGGGTTTGGTTTAGGGTAGGGGTTAGTGTTAGGGTCAGGGTCAGTGTTCGGTCGGGGTACAGGGTCCATATTAGGGTCAGTGTTAGGGTTACCTTTAGGTTTAGGTTTAGGGTCAGGCACACAGTCAGGGTCAGGGGGTTAGGGTTAGGGTCAGGGTTAGGTCAGCGTCAGGATTAGGATTAGGGTCAGGTCAGGGTCCTGTTTAGGGATGAGTCATAGTTAGGTTATCTCAGACTTAGGTTTAGGTTCAGGGTCCGGATCAGGGTCAGCATCAGGCTTAGGTTTAGGTTTAGGGTTCAGGTCAGGATCACGGTCAGGGTTAGGGTCAGGGTCAGGGTCAGGGCTCGGGTTAGGGGGTTTGGGGCAGGCTCACAGTGTCAGGGTCACGGTCAGTGGTTACTGTTAGGGTTCTCCCCGCTCCTGGTTCATTGTCCCCTCCCTTTAGGTTCTCAGGAAAAAACCCTGGGCAGAAGGCTGTAGACCCCACACCCGATCCCACTTAGCCAGCATTACACTGGGATGTAAACATGACCTGCCCACCAGGCATCTAACCCCTCATCATCCTGCTCCTGCTTGGGACATCTTCACCCACGATGGCATGGCCAGGTCCTCTTTACACACAGAGCCACAGACACCCAGAGGCACACACACACACACACACACACACACACACACACACACACACACACACACACACACACACATGGGGAGGAGACTTAGAGCTATACCGCTCTCAATTAAAAAGGTGTGGGACTCTCTGACTCTGAGCTCCCTGGTGTCACCTTTTGATTTTATTTGCCAAAGGGCCTGAGGCGTTTGGGGAAGCCTGATATGACCTGCCAGTGAGGGGACGTGTATGGTGGGTGAGCTCTCTTCTCCCTGCATCCCTCAGGGCTTCAGTACAACAGAAGAACATGTCACTTCCTTTAGGATGTGCCTAGAAATGAGCTGGGCAGGGGGGTTTTCTCTGTAATGGGGTGCCTGGATACGTGGATTCTAATTCCGTTGGGCCCTGTCGTCAGGGAAGTGAGGTCACCATTGAATGGGGGCTCCTTACCAAACTTTCTGCTCCCACCAGAGCACCCTGAGCGTGCCCATCCCCTAGCTGCTCAAGGCTCACCCACCACTCCATGCCCTGTTCATCCAGTGACCCCCACACAGCCAATCCCAGCCCCTGGGAGTCCTGGATGCAACTATTGTCCCCGCTTCTGGGAACAGAGATGGGTTCAGACCGAGTTTAAGGTTAGGGTTAGGGTCAGGGTTAGGGTTAGGGTTAGCGAGAGACTTAGGGTTAGGGTTAGGGTGAGACATCGTTGGGGTCAGGGTTAGTGTTAGGGTTAGGGTAGGGGTCAGGGTTAGGGTTAGGTTCATGGTTAGGTTAAGGGTCAGGCTCACAATAGGGTCAGGGTTACCATTACTGTCAGAGTCAGGGTCAGGGTCAGTGTCAGGTTTACGGTCAGGATCAGGTATTGGTTTTAAGTCCACATTCGGGTCAGGGACAGGGTTATGTAGTGGTCATTGTTAGGGTCATGGTTAGGTTTAGGGTCAGGGCCAGGGTCAGGTTTAGGATCAGGGTCCCTAATCGCAATTTTCACGGTTATGTTTAGGGTCAGTGTCTTGTAGAGGCAAAGTTCAGGGTTAGGGTTAAAATCATAGTCAGCTATAGGGTCAGGGTTATTGTTAAAGTTCAGCGTTAGTGTTAGGGTTAGCGTTAGGTTGATGGTTAGGGTTAGAACTTGTTAGGGTCAGGGTCCGTGTTAGGTTAGGGGTTAGTGTGAGGGTTAGTTTCAGCAATAGGATTCGGGGTAGGGCCCGCGGTAGTGTCAGGGTCAGGGTTACATTTACGGTTAGAGTAGGGTAGGCTAACAGCCAGGCTCAGGTTTAGTGTTCAGGTCAGGGTCGGGGACACTATTAGGCTCAGGGTTAGGTTTATGATCATGGACTGGGTCATGGTCAGGGTGAAGTTTGGGCCAGTGTCAGGTTTAGCGTCAGGATCAGGTATTGGTTAAAGTCCACATTTGGGTCAGGGACAGGGTTATGTAGTGGTCAGTGTTAAGGTCATGGTTAGGATTAGGGTCAGGGTCAGGGTCAGGTGAAGGTCAGGGCCAGGGTCAGGATTAGGTTCAGTCTTTGCTTTATGTTCGGTTCAGGTTCACAGTTAGATTTAGGGGAAAAGTTTGGGATGGGGTTAGGGTTAGAGTTAGAAGTAGTGTTATCGTGTGGGTTAGGGTTAGACAGGGTAAGGTCAGGGTGAGGGTTTGGTTTAGGGTAGGGGTTAGTGTTAGGGTCAGGGTCAGTGTTCGGTTTGGGTACAGGGTCCATATTAGGGTCAGTGTTAGGGTTACCTTTAGGTTAAGTTTAGGGTCAGGCACACAGTCAGGGTCAGTGTTAGGGTTAGGGTCAGGGTTAGGTCAGCGTCAGGATTAGGATTAGGGTCAGGTCAGGGTCCTGTTTAGGGATGAGTCATAGTTAGGTTATCTCAGACTTAGGTTTAGGTTCAGGGTCCGGATCAGGGTCAGCATCAGGCTTAGGTTTAGGTTTAGGGTTCAGGTCAGGATCACGGTCAGGGTTAGGGTCAGGGTCAGGGTCAGGGCTCGGGTTAGGGTTTGGGGCAGGCTCACAGTGTCAGGGTCACGGTCAGTGGTTACTGTTAGGGTTCTCCCCGCTCCTGGTTCATTATCCCCTCCCTTTAGGTTCTCAGGAAAAACCCTGGGCAGAAGGCTGTAGACCCCACACCCGATCCCACTTAGCCAGCATTACACTGGGATGTAAACATGAACTGCCCACCAGGCATCTAACCCCTCATCATCCTGCTCCTGCTTGGGACATCTTCACCCACGATGGTATGGCCAGGTCCTCTTTACACACAGAGCCACAGACACCCAGAGGCACACACACACACACACACACACACACACACACACACACACACCGGGAGGATACTTAGAGCTATACCGCTCAAATAAAAGGTGTGGGACTCTCTGACTCTGAGCTCCCTGGTGTCAACTTTTGATTTTATTTGCCAAAGGGCCTGTGGCGTTGGGGAAGCCTGATATGACCTGCCAGTGAGGGGACTTGTATGGTGGGTGAGCTCTCTTCTCCCTGCATCCTGAGGGCTTCAGTACAACAGAAGAACATGTCACTTCCTTTAGGATGTGCCTAGAAATGAGCTGGGCAGGGGGGTTTTCTCTGTAATGGGGTGCCTGGATACGTGGATTCTAATTCCGTTGGGCCCTGTCGTCAGGGAAGTGAGGTCACCATTGAATGGGGGCTCCTTACCAAACTTTCTGCTCCCACCAGAGCACCCTGAGCGTGCCCATCCCCTAGCTGCTCAAGGCTCACCCACCACTCCATGCCCTGTTCATCCAGTGACCCCCACACAGCCAATCCCAGCCCCTGGGAGTCCTGGATGCAACTATTGTCCCCGCTTCTGGGAACAGAGATGGGTTCAGACCGAGTTAAGGTTAGGGTTAGGGTTAGGGTTAGGGTTAGGGTTAGTGTTAGCGAGAGACTTAGGGTTAGGGTTAGGGTGAGACATCGTTGGGGTCAGGGTTAGTGTTAGGGTTAGGGTAGGGGTCAGGGTTAGGGTTAGGTTCATGGTTAGTTAGTTAAGGGTCAGGCTCACAATAGGGTCAGGGTTACCATTACTGTCAGAGTCAGGGTCAGGGTCAGTGTCAGGTTTACGGTCAGGATCAGGTATTGGTTTTAAGTCCACATTCGGGTCAGGGACAGGGTTATGTAGTGGTCATTGTTAGGGTCATGGTTAGGTTTAGGGTCAGGGCCAGGGTCAGGTTTAGGATCAGGGTCCCTAATCGCAATTTTCAGGGTTAGGTTTAGGGTCAGTGTCTGGTATAGGCAAAGTTCAGGGTTAGGGTTAGGATCATAGTCAGCTATAGGGTCAGGGTTATTGTTAAAGTTCAGCGTTAGTGTTAGGGTTAGCGTTAGGTTGATGGTTAGGGTTAGAACTTGTTAGGGTCAGGGTCCGTGGTAGGTTAGGGGTTAGTGTGAGGGTTAGTTTCAGCAATAGGATTCGGGGTAGGGCCCGCGCTAGTGTCAGGGTCAGGGTTACATTTACGGTTAGAGTAGGGTAGGCTAACAGCCAGGCTCAGGTTTAGTGTTCAGGTCAGGGTCGGGATCACTATTAGGCTCAGGGTTAGGTTTATGATCATGGCCTGGGTCAGGGTCAGGGTGAAGTTTGGGCCAGTGTCAGGTTTAGCGTCAGGATCAGGTATTGGTTAAAGTCCACATTTGGGTCAGGGACAGGGTTATGTAGTGGTCAGTGTTAAGGTCATGGTTAGGATTAGGGTCAGGGTCAGGGTCAGGTGAAGGTCAGGGCCAGGGTCAGGTTTAGGTTCAGTCTTTGCTTTATGTTCGGGGTTCAGGTTCACAGTTAGATTTAGGGGAAAAGTTTGGGATGGGGTTAGGGTTAGAGTTAGAAGTAGTGTTATCGTGTGGGTTAGGGGTTAGACAGGGTAAGGTCAGGGTGAGGGTTTGGTTTAGGGTAGGGGTTAGTGTTAGGGTCAGGGTCAGTGTTCGGTTTGGGTACAGGGTCCATATTAGGGTCAGTGTTAGGGTTACCTTTAGGTTTAGGTTTAGGGTCAGGCACACAGTCAGGGTCAGGGTTAGGGTTAGGGTCAGGGTTAGGTCAGCGTCAGGATTAGGATTAGGGTCAGGTCAGGGTCCTGTTTAGGGATGAGTCATAGTTAGGTTATCTCAGACTTAGGTTTAGGTTCAGGGTCCGGATCAGGGTCAGCATCAGGCTTAGGTTTAGGTTTAGGGTTCAGGTCAGGATCACGGTCAGGGTTAGGGTCAGGGTCAGGGTCAGGGCTCGGGTTAGGGTTTTGGGGCAGGCTCACAGTGTCAGGGTCACGGTCAGTGGTTACTGTTAGGGTTCTCCCCGCTCCTGGTTCATTGTCCCCTCCCTTTAGGTTCTCAGGAAAAACCCTGGGCAGAAGGCTGTAGACCCCACACCCGATCCCACTTAGCCAGCATTACACTGGGATGTAAACATGACCTGCCCACCAGGCATCTAACCCCTCATCATCCTGCTCCTGCTTGGGACATCTTCACCCACGATGGCATGGCCAGGTCCTCTTTACACACAGAGCCACAGACACCCAGAGGCACACACACACACACACACACACACACACACACACACAAACACACACACACACACACACACATGGGGAGGAGACTTAGAGCTATACCGCTCAATTAAAAGGTGTGGGACTCTCTGACTCTGAGCTCCCTGGTGTCACCTTTTGATTTTATTTGCCAAAGGGCCTGAGGCGTTGGGGAAGCCTGATATGACCTGCCAGTGAGGGGACGTGTATGGTGGGTGAGCTCTCTTCTCCCTGCATCCTCAGGGCTTCAGTACAACAGAAGAACATGTCACTTCCTTTAGGATGTGCCTAGAAATGAGCTGGGCAGGGGGGTTTTTCTCTGTAATGGGGTGCCTGGATACGTGGATTCTAATTCCGTTGGGCCCTGTCGTCAGGGAAGTGAGGTCACCATTGAATGGGGGCTCCTTACCAAACTTTCTGCTCCCACCAGAGCACCCTGAGCGTGCCCATCCCCTAGCTGCTCAAGGCTCACCCACCACTCCATGCCCCTGTTCATCCAGTGACCCCCCACACAGCCAATCCCAGCCCCTGGGAGTCCTGGATGCAACTATTGTCCCCGCTTCTGGGAACAGAGATGGGTTCAGACCGAGTTAAGGTTAGGGTTAGGGTTAGGGTTAGGGTTAGGGTTAGTGTTAGCGAGAGACTTAGGGTTAGGGTTAGGGTGAGACATCGTTGGGGTCAGGGTTAGTGTTAGGGTTAGGGTAGGGGTCAGGGTTAGGGTTAGGTTCATGGTTAGGTTAAGGGTCAGGCTCACAATAGGGTCAGGGTTACCATTACTGTCAGAGTCAGGGTCAGGGTCAGTGTCAGGTTTACGGTCAGGATCAGGTATTGGTTTTAAGTCCACATTCGGGTCAGGGACAGGGTTATGTAGTGGTCATTGTTAGGGTCATGGTTAGGTTTAGGGTCAGGGCCAGGGTCAGGTTTAGGATCAGGGTCCCTAATCGCAATTTTCAGGGTTAGGTTTAGGGTCAGTGTCTGGTATAGGCAAAGTTCAGGGTTAGGGTTAGGATCATAGTCAGCTATAGGGTCAGGGTTATTGTTAAAGTTCAGCGTTAGTGTTAGGGTTAGCGTTAGGTTGATGGTTAGGGTTAGAACTTGTTAGGGTCAGGGTCCGTGGTAGGTTAGGGGTTAGTGTTAGGGTTAGTTTCAGCAATAGGATTCGGGGTAGGGCCCGCGTTAGTGTCAGGGTCAGGGTTACATTTACGGTTAGAGTAGGGTAGGCTAACAGCCAGGCTCAGGTTTAGTGTTCAGGTCAGGGTCGGGATCACTATTAGGCTCAGGGTTAGGTTTATGATCATGGCCTGGGTCAGGGTCAGGGTGAAGTTTAGAGCCAGTGTCAGGTTTAGGGTCAGGATCAGGTATTGGTTCAAAGTCCACATTTGGGTTAGGGACAAGTTTATGTAGTGGTCAGTGTTAGTGTCATGGTTAGGTTTAGGGTCAGGGCCAGGGTCAGGTTTAGGGTCAGGGTCTGGTAGAGGCAAAGTTCAGGGTTAGGGTTATGATCATAGTCAGTTATAAGGTAAGGGTTATTGTTAAAGTTTAGGTTTAGTGTTAGGGTTAGAGTTAGTTTTGAGCGTTAGGGTTAGATTGGTTAGGGTCAGGATCCGCGGTAGGGTTAGAGTATAGTGTCAGGGTTAGGTTCAGCGATAGGATCGGCGGAGGACCCGTGGTACTGTCAGGGTTAGGGTTACGTTTAGGGGTAGAGTTAGGGTCAGGCTCACATTCAGTCTCAGGGTTAGTGTTAGGTTTGGATCAGGGTCACTGTTAGGGTCAGGGTTAGGTTGATGGTCATGGCCTGGGTCAGGGTCAGGGTGAAGTTTGGGCCAGTGTCAGGTTTAGCGTCAGGATCAGGTATTGGTTAAAGTCCACATTTGGGTCAGGGACAGGGTTATGTAGTGGTCAGTGTTAAGGTCATGGTTAGGATTAGGGTCAGGGTCAGGGTCAGGTGAAGGTCAGGGCCAGGGTCAGGTTTAGGTTCAGTCTTTGCTTTATGTTCGGTTCAGGTTCACAGTTAGATTTAGGGGAAAAGTTTGGGATGGGGTTAGGGTTAGAGTTAGAAGTAGTGTTATCGTGTGGGTTAGGGTTAGACAGGGTAAGGTCAGGGTGAGGGTTTGGTTTAGGGTAGGGGTTAGTGTTAGGGTCAGGGTCAGTGTTCGGTTTGGGTACAGGGTCCATATTAGGGTCAGTGTTAGGGTTACCTTTAGGTTTAGGTTTAGGGTCAGGCACACAGTCAGGGTCAGGGTTAGGGTTAGGGTCAGGGTTAGGTCAGCGTCAGGATTAGGATTAGGGTCAGGTCAGGGTCCTGTTTAGGGATGAGTCATAGTTAGGTTATCTCAGACTTAGGTTTAGGTTCAGGGTCCGGATCAGGGTCAGCATCAGGCTTAGGTTTAGGTTTAGGGTTCAGGTCAGGATCACGGTCAGGGTTAGGGTCAGGGTCAGGGTCAGGGCTCGGGTTAGGGTTAGGGTTTGGGGCAGGCTCACAGTGTCAGGGTCACGGTCAGTGGTTACTGTTAGGGTTCTCCCCGCTCCTGGTTCATTGTCCCCTCCCTTTAGGTTCTCAGGAAAAACCCTGGGCAGAAGGCTGTAGACCCCACACCCGATCCCACTTAGCCAGCATTACACTGGGATGTAAACATGACCTGCCCACCAGGCATCTAACCCCTCATCATCCTGCTCCTGCTTGGGACATCTTCACCCACGATGGCATGGCCAGGTCCTCTTTACACACAGAGCCACAGACACCCAGAGGCACACACACACACACACACACACACACACACACAAACACACACACACACACACACACATGGGGAGGAGACTTAGAGCTATACCGCTCAATTAAAAGGTGTGGGACTCTCTGACTCTGAGCTCCCTGGTGTCACCTTTTGATTTTATTTGCCAAAGGGCCTGAGGCGTTGGGGAAGCCTGATATGACCTGCCAGTGAGGGGACGTGTATGGTGGGTGAGCTCTCTTCTCCCTGCATCCTCAGGGCTTCAGTACAACAGAAGAACATGTCACTTCCTTTAGGATGTGCCTAGAAATGAGCTGGGCAGGGGGGTTTTCTCTGTAATGGGGTGCCTGGATACGTGGATTCTAATTCCGTTGGGCCCTGTCGTCAGGGAAGTGAGGTCACCATTGAATGGGGGCTCCTTACCAAAACTTTCTGCTCCCACCAGAGCACCCTGAGCGTGCCCATCCCCTAGCTGCTCAAGGCTCACCCACCACTCCATGCCCTGTTCATCCAGTGACCCCCACACAGCCAATCCCAGCCCCTGGGAGTCCTGGATGCAACTATTGTCCCCGCTTCTGGGAACAGAGATGGGTTCAGACCGAGTTAAGGTTAGGGTTAGGGTTAGGGTTAGGGTTAGTGTTAGCGAGAGACTTAGGGTTAGGGTTAGGGTGAGACATCGTTGGGGTCAGGGTTAGTGTTAGGGTTAGGGTAGGGGTCAGGGTTAGGGTTAGGTTCAGGGTTAGGTTAAGGGTCAGGCTCACAATAGGGTCAGGGTTACCATTACTGTCAGAGTCAGGGTCAGGGTCAGTGTCAGGTTTACGGTCAGGATCAGGTATTGGTTTTAAGTCCACATTCGGGTCAGGGACAGGGTTATGTAGTGGTCATTGTTAGGGTCATGGTTAGGTTTAGGGTCAGGGCCAGGGTCAGGTTTAGGATCAGGGTCCCTAATCGCAATTTTCAGGGTTAGGTTTAGGGTCAGTGTCTGGTATAGGCAAAGTTCAGGGTTAGGGTTAGGATCATAGTCAGCTATAGGGTCAGGGTTATTGTTAAAGTTCAGTGTTAGTGTTAGGGTTAGCGTTAGGTTGATGGTTAAGGTTAGAACTTGTTAGGGTCAGGGTCCGTGGTAGGTTAGGGGTTAGTGTGAGGGTTAGTTTCAGCAATAGGATTCGGGGTAGAGCCCGCGCTAGTGTCAGGGTCAGGGTTACATTTACGGTTAGAGTAGGGTAGGCTAACAGCCAGGCTCAGGTTTAGTGTTCAGGTCAGGGTCGGGATCACTATTAGGCTCAGGGTTAGGTTTATGATCATGGCCTGGGTCAGGGTCAGGGTGAAGTTTGGGCCAGTGTCAGGTTTAGCGTCAGGATCAGGTATTGGTTAAAGTCCACATTTGGGTCAGGGACAGGGTTATGTAGTGGTCAGTGTTAAGGTCATGGTTAGGATTAGGGTCAGGGTCAGGGTCAGGTGAAGGTCAGGGCCAGGGTCAGGTTTAGGTTCAGTCTTTGCTTTATGTTCGGTTCAGGTTCACAGTTAGATTTAGGGGAAAAGTTTGGGATGGGGTTAGGGTTAGAGTTAGAAGTAGTGTTATCGTGTGGGTTAGGGTTAGACAGGGTAAGGTCAGGGTGAGGGTTTGGTTTAGGGTAGGGGTTAGTGTTAGGGTCAGGGTCAGTGTTCGGTTTGGGTACAGGGTCCATATTAGGGTCAGTGTTAGGGTTACCTTTAGGTTTAGGTTTAGGGTCAGGCACACAGTCAGGGTCAGGGTTAGGGTTAGGGTCAGGGTTAGGTCAGCGTCAGGATTAGGATTAGGGTCAGGTCAGGGTCCTGTTTAGGGATGAGTCATAGTTAGGTTATCTCAGACTTAGGTTTAGGTTCAGGGTCCGGATCAGGGTCAGCATCAGGCTTAGGTTTAGGTTTAGGGTTCAGGTCAGGATCACGGTCAGGGTTAGGGTCAGGGTCAGGGTCAGGGCTCGGGTTAGGGTTTGGGGCAGGCTCACAGTGTCAGGGTCACGGTCAGTGGTTACTGTTAGGGTTCTCCCCGCTCCTGGTTCATTGTCCCCTCCCTTTAGGTTCTCAGGAAAAACCCTGGGCAGAAGGCTGTAGACCCCACACCCGATCCCACTTAGCCAGCATTACACTGGGATGTAAACATGACCTGCCCACCAGGCATCTAACCCCTCATCATCCTGCTCCTGCTTGGGACATCTTCACCCACGATGGCATGGCCAGGTCCTCTTTACACACAGAGCCACAGACACCCAGAGGCACACACACACACACACACACACACACACAAACACACACACACACACACACACACACACATGGGGAGGAGACTTAGAGCTATACCGCTCAATTAAAAGGTGTGGGACTCTCTGACTCTGAGCTCCCTGGTGTCACCTTTTGATTTTATTTGCCAAAGGGCCTGAGGCGTTGGGGAAGCCTGATATGACCTGCCAGTGAGGGGACGTGTATGGTGGGTGAGCTCTCTTCTCCCTGCATCCTCAGGGCTTCAGTACAACAGAAGAACATGTCACTTCCTTTAGGATGTGCCTAGAAATGAGCTGGGCAGGGGGGGTTTTCTCTGTAATGGGGTGCCTGGATACGTGGATTCTAATTCCGTTGGGCCCTGTCGTCAGGGAAGTGAGGTCACCATTGAATGGGGGCTCCTTACCAAACTTTCTGCTCCCACCAGAGCACCCTGAGCGTGCCCATCCCCTAGCTGCTGCTCAAGGCTCACCCACCACTCCATGCCCTGTTCATCCAGTGACCCCCACACAGCCAATCCCAGCCCCTGGGAGTCCTGGATGCAACTATTGTCCCCGCTTCTGGGAACAGAGATGGGTTCAGACCGAGTTAAGGTTAGGGTTAGGGTTAGGGTTAGGGTTAGGGTTAGTGTTAGCGAGAGACTTAGGGTTAGGGTTAGGGTGAGACATCGTTGGGGTCAGGGTTAGTGTTAGGGTTAGGGTAGGGGTCAGGGTTAGGGTTAGGTTCATGGTTAGGTTAAGGGTCAGGCTCACAATAGGGTCAGGGTTACCATTACTGTCAGAGTCAGGGTCAGGGTCAGTGTCAGGTTTACGGTCAGGATCAGGTATTGGTTTTAAGTCCACATTCGGGTCAGGGACAGGGTTATGTAGTGGTCATTGTTAGGGTCATGGTTAGGTTTAGGGTCAGGGCCAGGGTCAGGTTTAGGATCAGGGTCCCTAATCGCAATTTTCAGGGTTAGGTTTAGGGTCAGTGTCTGGTATAGGCAAAGTTCAGGGTTAGGGTTAGGATCATAGTCAGCTATAGGGTCAGGGTTATTGTTAAAGTTCAGCGTTAGTGTTAGGGTTAGCGTTAGGTTGATGGTTAGGGTTAGAACTTGTTAGGGTCAGGGTCCGTGGTAGGTTAGGGGTTAGTGTTAGGGTTAGTTTCAGCAATAGGATTCGGGGTAGGGCCCGCGTTAGTGTCAGGGTCAGGGTTACATTTACGGTTAGAGTAGGGTAGGCTAACAGCCAGGCTCAGGTTTAGTGTTCAGGTCAGGGTCGGGATCACTATTAGGCTCAGGGTTAGGTTTATGATCATGGCCTGGGTCAGGGTCAGGGTGAAGTTTAGAGCCAGTGTCAGGTTTAGGGTCAGGATCAGGTATTGGTTCAAAGTCCACATTTGGGTTAGGGACAAGTTTATGTAGTGGTCAGTGTTAGTGTCATGGTTAGGTTTAGGGTCAGGGCCAGGGTCAGGTTTAGGGTCAGGGTCTGGTAGAGGCAAAGTTCAGGGTTAGGGTTATGATCATAGTCAGTTATAAGGTAAGGGTTATTGTTAAAGTTTAGGTTTAGTGTTAGGGTTAGAGTTAGTTTGAGCGTTAGGGTTAGATTGGTTAGGGTCAGGATCCGCGGTAGGGTTAGAGTATAGTGTCAGGGTTAGGTTCAGCGATAGGATCGGCGGAGGACCCGTGGTACTGTCAGGGTTAGGGTTACGTTTAGGGGTAGAGTTAGGGTCAGGCTCACATTCAGTCTCAGGGTTAGTGTTAGGTTTGGATCAGGGTCACTGTTAGGGTCAGGGTTAGGTTGATGGTCATGGCCTGGGTCAGGGTCAGGGTGAAGTTTGGGCCAGTGTCAGGTTTAGCGTCAGGATCAGGTATTGGTTAAAGTCCACATTTGGGTCAGGGACAGGGTTATGTAGTGGTCAGTGTTAAGGTCATGGTTAGGATTAGGGTCAGGGTCAGGGTCAGGTGAAGGTCAGGGCCAGGGTCAGGTTTAGGTTCAGTCTTTGCTTTATGTTCGGTTCAGGTTCACAGTTAGATTTAGGGGAAAAGTTTGGGATGGGGTTAGGGTTAGAGTTAGAAGTAGTGTTATCGTGTGGGTTAGGGTTAGACAGGGTAAGGTCAGGGTGAGGGTTTGGTTTAGGGTAGGGGTTAGTGTTAGGGTCAGGGTCAGTGTTCGGTTTTGGGTACAGGGTCCATATTAGGGTCAGTGTTAGGGTTACCTTTAGGTTTAGGTTTAGGGTCAGGCACACAGTCAGGGTCAGGGTTAGGGTTAGGGTCAGGGTTAGGTCAGCGTCAGGATTAGGATTAGGGTCAGGTCAGGGTCCTGTTTAGGGATGAGTCATAGTTAGGTTATCTCAGACTTAGGTTTAGGTTCAGGGTCCGGATCAGGGTCAGCATCAGGCTTAGGTTTAGGTTTAGGGTTCAGGTCAGGATCACGGTCAGGGTTAGGGTCAGGGTCAGGGTCAGGGCTCGGGTTAGGGTTTGGGGCAGGCTCACAGTGTCAGGGTCACGGTCAGTGGTTACTGTTAGGGTTCTCCCCGCTCCTGGTTCATTGTCCCCTCCCTTTAGGTTCTCAGGAAAAACCCTGGGCAGAAGGCTGTAGACCCCACACCCGATCCCACTTAGCCAGCATTACACTGGGATGTAAACATGACCTGCCCACCAGGCATCTAACCCCTCATCATCCTGCTCCTGCTTGGGACATCTTCACCCACGATGGCATGGCCAGGTCCTCTTTACACACAGAGCCACAGACACCCAGAGGCACACACACACACACACACACACACACACACACACACACACACACACACACACACACACATGGGGAGGAGACTTAGAGCTATACCGCTCAATTAAAAGGTGTGGGACTCTCTGACTCTGAGCTCCCTGGTGTCACCTTTTGATTTTATTTGCCAAAGGGCCTGAGGCGTTGGGGAAGCCTGATATGACCTGCCAGTGAGGGGACGTGTATGGTGGGTGAGCTCTCTTCTCCCTGCATCCTCAGGGCTTCAGTACAACAGAAGAACATGTCACTTCCTTTAGGATGTGCCTAGAAATGAGCTGGGCAGGGGGGTTTTTCTCTGTAATGGGGTGCCTGGATACGTGGATTCTAATTCCGTTGGGCCCTGTCGTCAGGGAAGTGAGGTCACCATTGAATGGGGGCTCCTTACCAAACTTTCTGCTCCCACCAGAGCACCCTGAGCGTGCCCATCCCCTAGCTGCTCAAGGCTCACCCACCACTCCATGCCCTGTTCATCCAGTGACCCCCACACAGCCAATCCCAGCCCCTGGGAGTCCTGGATGCAACTATTGTCCCCGCTTCTGGGAACAGAGATGGGTTCAGACCGAGTTAAGGTTAGGGTTAGGGTTAGGGTTAGGGTTAGGTTAGTGTTAGCGAGAGAGACTTAGGGTTAGGGTTAGGGTGAGACATCGTTGGGGTCAGGGTTAGTGTTAGGGTTAGGGTAGGGGTCAGGGTTAGGGTTAGGTTCATGGTTAGGTTAAGGGTCAGGCTCACAATAGGGTCAGGGTTACCATTACTGTCAGAGTCAGGGTCAGGGTCAGTGTCAGGTTTACGGTCAGGATCAGGTATTGGTTTTAAGTCCACATTCGGGTCAGGGACAGGGTTATGTAGTGGTCATTGTTAGGGTCATGGTTAGGTTTAGGGTCAGGGCCAGGGTCAGGTTTAGGATCAGGGTCCCTAATCGCAATTTTCAGGGTTAGGTTTAGGGTCAGTGTCTGGTATAGGCAAAGTTCAGGGTTAGGGTTAGGATCATAGTCAGCTATAGGGTCAGGGTTATTGTTAAAGTTCAGCGTTAGTGTTAGGGTTAGCGTTAGGTTGATAGGTTGAGGGTTAGAACTTGTTAGGGTCAGGGTCCGTGGTAGGTTAGGGGTTAGTGTTAGGGTTAGTTTCAGCAATAGGATTCGGGGTAGGGCCCGCGTTAGTGTCAGGGTCAGGGTTACATTTACGGTTAGAGTAGGGTAGGCTAACAGCCAGGCTCAGGTTTAGTGTTCAGGTCAGGGTCGGGATCACTATTAGGCTCAGGGTTAGGTTTATGATCATGGCCTGGGTCAGGGTCAGGGTGAAGTTTGGGCCAGTGTCAGGTTTAGGGTCAGGATCAGGTATTGGTTAAAGTCCACATTTGGGTCAGGGACAGGGTTATGTAGTGGTCAGTGTTAAGGTCATGGTTAGGATTAGGGTCAGGGTCAGGGTCAGGTGAAGGTCAGGGCCAGGGTCAGGTTTAGGTTCAGTCTTTGCTTTATGTTCGGTTCAGGTTCACAGTTAGATTTAGGGGAAAAGTTTTTGGGATGGGGTTAGGGTTAGAGTTAGAAGTAGTGTTATCGTGTGGGTTAGGGTTAGACAGGGTAAGGTCAGGGTGAGGGTTTGGTTTAGGGTAGGGGTTAGTGTTAGGGTCAGGGTCAGTGTTCGGTTTGGGTACAGGGTCCATATTAGGGTCAGTGTTAGGGTTACCTTTAGGTTTAGGTTTAGGGTCAGGCACACAGTCAGGGTCAGGGTTAGGGTTAGGGTCAGGGTTAGGTCAGCGTCAGGATTAGGATTAGGGTCAGGTCAGGGTCCTGTTTAGGGATGAGTCATAGTTAGGTTATCTCAGACTTAGGTTTAGGTTCAGGGTCCGGATCAGGGTCAGCATCAGGCTTAGGTTTAGGTTTAGGGTTCAGGTCAGGATCACGGTCAGGGTTAGGGTCAGGGTCAGGGTCAGGGCTCGGGTTAGGGTTTGGGGCAGGCTCACAGTGTCAGGGTCACGGTCAGTGGTTACTGTTAGGGTTCTCCCCGCTCCTGGTTCATTGTCCCCTCCCTTTAGGTTCTCAGGAAAAACCCTGGGCAGAAGGCTGTAGACCCCACACCCGATCCCACTTAGCCAGCATTACACTGGGATGTAAACATGACCTGCCCACCAGGCATCTAACCCCTCATCATCCTGCTCCTGCTTGGGACATCTTCACCCACGATGGCATGGCCAGGTCCTCTTTACACACAGAGCCACAGACACCCACCCAGACACACACACACACACACACACACACACACACACACACACACACACACACACACACATGGGGAGGAGACTTAGAGCTATACCGCTCAATTAAAAGGTGTGGGACTCTCTGACTCTGAGCTCCCTGGTGTCACCTTTTGATTTTATTTGCCAAAGGGCCTGAGGCGTTGGGGAAGCCTGATATGACCTGCCAGTGAGGGGACGTGTATGGTGGGTGAGCTCTCTTCTCCCTGCATCCTCAGGGCTTCAGTACAACAGAAGAACATGTCACTTCCTTTAGGATGTGCCTAGAAATGAGCTGGGCAGGGGGGGGTTTTCTCTGTAATGGGGTGCCTGGATACGTGGATTCTAATTCCGTTGGGCCCTGTCGTCAGGGAAGTGAGGTCACCATTGAATGGGGGCTCCTTACCAAACTTTCTGCTCCCACCAGAGCACCCTGAGCGTGCCCATCCCCTAGCTGCTCAAGGCTCACCCACCACTCCATGCCCTGTTCATCCAGTGACCCCCACACAGCCAATCCCAGCCCCTGGGAGTCCTGGATGCAACTATTGTCCCCGCTTCTGGGAACAGAGATGGGTTCAGACCGAGTTAAGGTTAGGGTTAGGGTTAGGGTTAGGGTTAGGGTTAGTGTTAGCGAGAGACTTAGGGTTAGGGTTAGGGTGAGACATCGTTGGGGTCAGGGTTAGTGTTAGGGTTAGGGTAGGGGTCAGGGTTAGGGTTAGGTTCATGGTTAGGTTAAGGGTCAGGCTCACAATAGGGTCAGGGTTACCATTACTGTCAGAGTCAGGGTCAGGGTCAGTGTCAGGTTTACGGTCAGGATCAGGTATTGGTTTTAAGTCCACATTCGGGTCAGGGACAGGGTTATGTAGTGGTCATTGTTAGGGTCATGGTTAGGTTTAGGGTCAGGGCCAGGGTCAGGTTTAGGATCAGGGTCCCTAATCGCAATTTTCAGGGTTAGGTTTAGGGTCAGTGTCTGGTATAGGCAAAGTTCAGGGTTAGGGTTAGGATCATAGTCAGCTATAGGGTCAGGGTTATTGTTAAAGTTCAGCGTTAGTGTTAGGGTTAGCGTTAGGTTGATGGTTAGGGTTAGAACTTGTTAGGGTCAGGGTCCGTGGTAGGTTAGGTTAGGGTTAGTGTTAGGGTTAGTTTCAGCAATAGGATTCGGGGTAGGGCCCGCGTTAGTGTCAGGGTCAGGGTTACATTTACGGTTAGAGTAGGGTAGGCTAACAGCCAGGCTCAGGTTTAGTGTTCAGGTCAGGGTCGGGATCACTATTAGGCTCAGGGTTAGGTTTATGATCATGGCCTGGGTCAGGGTCAGGGTGAAGTTTAGAGCCAGTGTCAGGTTTAGGGTCAGGATCAGGTATTGGTTCAAAGTCCACATTTGGGTTAGGGACAAGTTTATGTAGTGGTCAGTGTTAGTGTCATGGTTAGGTTTAGGGTCAGGGCCAGGGTCAGGTTTAGGGTCAGGGTCTGGTAGAGGCAAAGTTCAGGGTTAGGGTTATGATCATAGTCAGTTATAAGGTAAGGGTTATTGTTAAAGTTTAGGTTTAGTGTTAGGGTTAGAGTTAGTTTGAGCGTTAGGGTTAGATTGGTTAGGGTCAGGATCCGCGGTAGGGTTAGAGTATAGTGTCAGGGTTAGGTTCAGCGATAGGATCGGCGGAGGACCCGTGGTACTGTCAGGGTTAGGGTTACGTTTAGGGGTAGAGTTAGGGTCAGGCTCACATTCAGTCTCAGGGTTAGTGTTAGGTTTGGATCAGGGTCACTGTTAGGGTCAGGGTTAGGTTGATGGTCATGGCCTGGGTCAGGGTCAGGGTGAAGTTTGGGCCAGTGTCAGGTTTAGCGTCAGGATCAGGTATTGGTTAAAGTCCACATTTGGGTCAGGGACAGGGTTATGTAGTGGTCAGTGTTAAGGTCATGGTTAGGATTAGGGTCAGGGTCAGGGTCAGGTGAAGGTCAGGGCCAGGGTCAGGTTTAGGTTCAGTCTTTGCTTTATGTTCGGTTCAGGTTCACAGTTAGATTTAGGGGAAAAGTTTGGGATGGGGTTAGGGTTAGAGTTAGAAGTAGTGTTATCGTGTGGGTTAGGGTTAGACAGGGTAAGGTCAGGGTGAGGGTTTGGTTTAGGGTAGGGGTTAGTGTTAGGGTCAGGGTCAGTGTTCGGTTTGGGTACAGGGTCCATATTAGGGTCAGTGTTAGGGTTACCTTTAGGTTTAGGTTTAGGGTCAGGCACACAGTCAGGGTCAGGGTTAGGGTTAGGGTCAGGGTTAGGTCAGCGTCAGGATTAGGATTAGGGTCAGGTCAGGGTCCTGTTTAGGGATGAGTCATAGTTAGGTTATCTCAGACTTAGGTTTAGGTTCAGGGTCCGGATCAGGGTCAGCATCAGGCTTAGGTTTAGGTTTAGGGTTCAGGTCAGGATCACGGTCAGGGTTAGGGTCAGGGTCAGGGTCAGGGCTCGGGTTAGGGTTTGGGGCAGGCTCACAGTGTCAGGGTCACGGTCAGTGGTTACTGTTAGGGTTCTCCCCGCTCCTGGTTCATTGTCCCCTCCCTTTAGGTTCTCAGGAAAAACCCTGGGCAGAAGGCTGTAGACCCCACACCCGATCCCACTTAGCCAGCATTACACTGGGATGTAAACATGACCTGCCCACCAGGCATCTAACCCCTCATCATCCTGCTCCTGCTTGGGACATCTTCACCCACGATGGCATGGCCAGGTCCTCTTTACACACAGAGCCACAGACACCCAGAGGCACACACACACACACACACACACACACACACACACACACACACACACACACACACATGGGGAGGAGACTTAGAGCTATACCGCTCAATTAAAAGGTGTGGGACTCTCTGACTCTGAGCTCCCTGGTGTCACCTTTTGATTTTATTTGCCAAAGGGCCTGAGGCGTTGGGGAAGCCTGATATGACCTGCCAGTGAGGGGACGTGTATGGTGGGTGAGCTCTCTTCTCCCTGCATCCTCAGGGCTTCAGTACAACAGAAGAACATGTCACTTCCTTTAGGATGTGCCTAGAAATGAGCTGGGCAGGGGGGTTTTCTCTGTAATGGGGTGCCTGGATACGTGGATTCTAATTCCGTTGGGCCCTGTCGTCAGGGAAGTGAGGTCACCATTGAATGGGGGCTCCTTACCAAACTTTCTGCTCCCACCAGAGCACCCTGAGCGTGCCCATCCCCCCTAGCTGCTCAAGGCTCACCCACCACTCCATGCCCTGTTCATCCAGTGACCCCCACACAGCCAATCCCAGCCCCTGGGAGTCCTGGATGCAACTATTGTCCCCGCTTCTGGGAACAGAGATGGGTTCAGACCGAGTTAAGGTTAAGGTTAGGGTTAGGGTTAGGGTTAGGGTTAGTGTTAGCGAGAGACTTAGGGTTAGGGTTAGGGTGAGACATCGTTGGGGTCAGGGTTAGTGTTAGGGTTAGGGTAGGGGTCAGGGTTAGGGTTAGGTTCATGGTTAGGTTAAGGGTCAGGCTCACAATAGGGTCAGGGTTACCATTACTGTCAGAGTCAGGGTCAGGGTCAGTGTCAGGTTTACGGTCAGGATCAGGTATTGGTTTTAAGTCCACATTCGGGTCAGGGACAGGGTTATGTAGTGGTCATTGTTAGGGTCATGGTTAGGTTTAGGGTCAGGGCCAGGGTCAGGTTTAGGATCAGGGTCCCTAATCGCAATTTTCAGGGTTAGGTTTAGGGTCAGTGTCTGGTATAGGCAAAGTTCAGGGTTAGGGTTAGGATCATAGTCAGCTATAGGGTCAGGGTTATTGTTAAAGTTCAGCGTTAGTGTTAGGGTTAGCGTTAGGTTGATGGTTAGGGTTAGAACTTGTTAGGGTCAGGGTCCGTGGTAGGTTAGGGGTTAGTGTTAGGGTTAGTTTCAGCAATAGGATTCGGGGTAGGGCCCGCGTTAGTGTCAGGGTCAGGGTTACATTTACGGTTAGAGTAGGGTAGGCTAACAGCCAGGCTCAGGTTTAGTGTTCAGGTCAGGGTCGGGATCACTATTAGGCTCAGGGTTAGGTTTATGATCATGGCCTGGGTCAGGGTCAGGGTGAAGTTTAGAGCCAGTGTCAGGTTTAGGGTCAGGATCAGGTATTGGTTCAAAGTCCACATTTGGGTTAGGGACAAGTTTATGTAGTGGTCAGTGTTAGTGTCATGGTTAGGTTTAGGGTCAGGGCCAGGGTCAGGTTTAGGGTCAGGGTCTGGTAGAGGCAAAGTTCAGGGTTAGGGTTATGATCATAGTCAGTTATAAAGGTAAGGGTTATTGTTAAAGTTTAGGTTTAGTGTTAGGGTTAGAGTTAGTTTGAGCGTTAGGGTTAGATTGGTTAGGGTCAGGATCCGCGGTAGGGTTAGAGTATAGTGTCAGGGTTAGGTTCAGCGATAGGATCGGCGGAGGACCCGTGGTACTGTCAGGGTTAGGGTTACGTTTAGGGGTAGAGTTAGGGTCAGGCTCACATTCAGTCTCAGGGTTAGTGTTAGGTTTGGATCAGGGTCACTGTTAGGGTCAGGGTTAGGTTGATGGTCATGGCCTGGGTCAGGGTCAGGGTGAAGTTTGGGCCAGTGTCAGGTTTAGCGTCAGGATCAGGTATTGGTTAAAGTCCACATTTGGGTCAGGGACAGGGTTATGTAGTGGTCAGTGTTAAGGTCATGGTTAGGATTAGGGTCAGGGTCAGGGTCAGGTGAAGGTCAGGGCCAGGGTCAGGTTTAGGTTCAGTCTTTGCTTTATGTTCGGTTCAGGTTCACAGTTAGATTTAGGGGGGAAAAGTTTGGGATGGGGTTAGGGTTAGAGTTAGAAGTAGTGTTATCGTGTGGGTTAGGGTTAGACAGGGTAAGGTCAGGGTGAGGGTTTGGTTTAGGGTAGGGGTTAGTGTTAGGGTCAGGGTCAGTGTTCGGTTTGGGTACAGGGTCCATATTAGGGTCAGTGTTAGGGTTACCTTTAGGTTTAGGTTTAGGGTCAGGCACACAGTCAGGGTCAGGGTTAGGGTTAGGGTCAGGGTTAGGTCAGCGTCAGGATTAGGATTAGGGTCAGGTCAGGGTCCTGTTTAGGGATGAGTCATAGTTAGGTTATCTCAGACTTAGGTTTAGGTTCAGGGTCCGGATCAGGGTCAGCATCAGGCTTAGGTTTAGGTTTAGGGTTCAGGTCAGGATCACGGTCAGGGTTAGGGTCAGGGTCAGGGTCAGGGCTCTCGGGTTCGGGTTAGGGTTTGGGGCAGGCTCACAGTGTCAGGGTCACGGTCAGTGGTTACTGTTAGGGTTCTCCCCGCTCCTGGTTCATTGTCCCCTCCCTTTAGGTTCTCAGGAAAAACCCTGGGCAGAAGGCTGTAGACCCCACACCCGATCCCACTTAGCCAGCATTACACTGGGATGTAAACATGACCTGCCCACCAGGCATCTAACCCCTCATCATCCTGCTCCTGCTTGGGACATCTTCACCCACGATGGCATGGCCAGGTCCTCTTTACACACAGAGCCACAGACACCCAGAGGCACACACACACACACACACACACACACACACACACACACACACACACACACACACATGGGGAGGAGACTTAGAGCTATACCGCTCAATTAAAAGGTGTGGGACTCTCTGACTCTGAGCTCCCTGGTGTCACCTTTTGATTTTATTTGCCAAAGGGCCTGAGGCGTTGGGGAAGCCTGATATGACCTGCCAGTGAGGGGGACGTGTATGGTGGGTGAGCTCTCTTCTCCCTGCATCCTCAGGGCTTCAGTACAACAGAAGAACATGTCACTTCCTTTAGGATGTGCCTAGAAATGAGCTGGGCAGGGGGGTTTTCTCTGTAATGGGGTGCCTGGATACGTGGATTCTAATTCCGTTGGGCCCTGTCGTCAGGGAAGTGAGGTCACCATTGAATGGGGGCTCCTTACCAAACTTTCTGCTCCCACCAGAGCACCCTGAGCGTGCCCATCCCCTAGCTGCTCAAGGCTCACCCACCACTCCATGCCCTGTTCATCCAGTGACCCCCACACAGCCAATCCCAGCCCCTGGGAGTCCTGGATGCAACTATTGTCCCCGCTTCTGGGAACAGAGATGGGTTCAGACCGAGTTAAGGTTAGGGTTAGGGTTAGGGTTAGGGTTAGTGTTAGCGAGAGACTTAGGGTTAGGGTTAGGGGTGAGACATCGTTGGGGTCAGGGTTAGTGTTAGGGTTAGGGTAGGGGTCAGGGTTAGGGTTAGGTTCATGGTTAGGTTAAGGGTCAGGCTCACAATAGGGTCAGGGTTACCATTACTGTCAGAGTCAGGGTCAGGGTCAGTGTCAGGTTTACGGTCAGGATCAGGTATTGGTTTTAAGTCCACATTCGGGTCAGGGACAGGGTTATGTAGTGGTCATTGTTAGGGTCATGGTTAGGTTTAGGGTCAGGGCCAGGGTCAGGTTTAGGATCAGGGTCCCTAATCGCAATTTTCAGGGTTAGGTTTAGGGTCAGTGTCTGGTATAGGCAAAGTTCAGGGTTAGGGTTAGGATCATAGTCAGCTATAGGGTCAGGGTTATTGTTAAAGTTCAGCGTTAGTGTTAGGGTTAGCGTTAGGTTGATGGTTAGGGTTAGAACTTGTTAGGGTCAGGGTCCGTGGTAGGTTAGGGGTTAGTGTTAGGGTTAGTTTCAGCAATAGGATTCGGGGTAGGGCCCGCGTTAGTGTCAGGGTCAGGGTTACATTTACGGTTAGAGTAGGGTAGGCTAACAGCCAGGCTCAGGTTTAGTGTTCAGGTCAGGGTCGGGATCACTATTAGGGCTCAGGGTTAGGTTTATGATCATGGCCTGGGTCAGGGTCAGGGTGAAGTTTAGAGCCAGTGTCAGGTTTAGGGTCAGGATCAGGTATTGGTTCAAAGTCCACATTTGGGTTAGGGACAAGTTTATGTAGTGGTCAGTGTTAGTGTCATGGTTAGGTTTAGGGTCAGGGCCAGGGTCAGGTTTAGGGTCAGGGTCTGGTAGAGGCAAAGTTCAGGGTTAGGGTTATGATCATAGTCAGTTATAAGGTAAGGGTTATTGTTAAAGTTTAGGTTTAGTGTTAGGGTTAGAGTTAGTTTGAGCGTTAGGGTTAGATTGGTTAGGGTCAGGATCCGCGGTAGGGTTAGAGTATAGTGTCAGGGTTAGGTTCAGCGATAGGATCGGCGGAGGACCCGTGGTACTGTCAGGGTTAGGGTTACGTTTAGGGGTAGAGTTAGGGTCAGGCTCACATTCAGTCTCAGGGTTAGTGTTAGGTTTGGATCAGGGTCACTGTTAGGGTCAGGGTTAGGTTGATGGTCATGGCCTGGGTCAGGGTCAGGGTGAAGTTTGGGCCAGTGTCAGGTTTAGCGTCAGGATCAGGTATTGGTTAAAGTCCACATTTGGGTCAGGGACAGGGTTATGTAGTGGTCAGTGTTAAGGTCATGGTTAGGATTAGGGTCAGGGTCAGGGTCAGGTGAAGGTCAGGGCCAGGGTCAGGTTTAGGTTCAGTCTTTGCTTTATGTTCGGTTCAGGTTCACAGTTAGATTTAGGGGAAAAGTTTGGGATGGGGTTAGGGTTAGAGTTAGAAGTAGTGTTATCGTGTGGGTTAGGGTTAGACAGGGTAAGGTCAGGGTGAGGGTTTGGTTTAGGGTAGGGGTTAGTGTTAGGGTCAGGGTCAGTGTTCGGTTTGGGTACAGGGTCCATATTAGGGTCAGTGTTAGGGTTACCTTTAGGTTTAGGTTTAGGGTCAGGGCACACAGTCAGGGTCAGGGTTAGGGTTAGGGTCAGGGTTAGGTCAGCGTCAGGATTAGGATTAGGGTCAGGTCAGGGTCCTGTTTAGGGATGAGTCATAGTTAGGTTATCTCAGACTTAGGTTTAGGTTCAGGGTCCGGATCAGGGTCAGCATCAGGCTTAGGTTTAGGTTTAGGGTTCAGGTCAGGATCACGGTCAGGGTTAGGGTCAGGGTCAGGGTCAGGGTCAGGGCTCGGGTTAGGGTTTGGGGCAGGCTCACAGTGTCAGGGTCACGGTCAGTGGTTACTGTTAGGGTTCTCCCCGCTCCTGGTTCATTGTCCCCTCCCTTTAGGTTCTCAGGAAAAACCCTGGGCAGAAGGCTGTAGACCCCACACCCGATCCCACTTAGCCAGCATTACACTGGGATGTAAACATGACCTGCCCACCAGGCATCTAACCCCTCATCATCCTGCTCCTGCTTGGGACATCTTCACCCACGATGGCATGGCCAGGTCCTCTTTACACACAGAGCCACAGACACCCAGAGAGGCACACACACACACACACACACACACACACACACACACACACACACACACACACACACACATGGGGAGGAGACTTAGAGCTATACCGCTCAATTAAAAGGTGTGGGACTCTCTGACTCTGAGCTCCCTGGTGTCACCTTTTGATTTTATTTGCCAAAGGGCCTGAGGCGTTGGGGAAGCCTGATATGACCTGCCAGTGAGGGGACGTGTATGGTGGGTGAGCTCTCTTCTCCCTGCATCCTCAGGGCTTCAGTACAACAGAAGAACATGTCACTTCCTTTAGGATGTGCCTAGAAATGAGCTGGGCAGGGGGTTTTTTTCTCTGTAATGGGGTGCCTGGATACGTGGATTCTAATTCCGTTGGGCCCTGTCGTCAGGGAAGTGAGGTCACCATTGAATGGGGGCTCCTTACCAAACTTTCTGCTCCCACCAGAGCACCCTGAGCGTGCCCATCCCCTAGCTGCTCAAGGCTCACCCACCACTCCATGCCCTGTTCATCCAGTGACCCCCACACAGCCAATCCCACCCCTGGGAGTCCTGGATGCAACTATTGTCCCCGCTTCTGGGAACAGAGATGGGTTCAGACCGAGTTAAGGTTAGGGTTAGGGTTAGGGTTAGGGTTAGGGTTAGTGTTAGCGAGAGACTTAGGGTTAGGGTTAGGGTGAGACATCGTTGGGGTCAGGGTTAGTGGGTTAGGGTTAGGGTAGGGGTCAGGGTTAGGGTTAGGTTCATGGTTAGGTTAAGGGTCAGGCTCACAATAGGGTCAGGGTTACCATTACTGTCAGAGTCAGGGTCAGGGTCAGTGTCAGGTTTACGGTCAGGATCAGGTATTGGTTTTAAGTCCACATTCGGGTCAGGGACAGGGTTATGTAGTGGTCATTGTTAGGGTCATGGTTAGGTTTAGGGTCAGGGCCAGGGTCAGGTTTAGGATCAGGGTCCCTAATCGCAATTTTCAGGGTTAGGTTTAGGGTCAGTGTCTGGTATAGGCAAAGTTCAGGGTTAGGGTTAGGATCATAGTCAGCTATAGGGTCAGGGTTATTGTTAAAGTTCAGCGTTAGTGTTAGGGTTAGCGTTAGGTTGATGGTTAGGGTTAGAACTTGTTAGGGTCAGGGTCCGTGGTAGGTTAGGGGTTAGTGTTAGGGTTAGTTTCAGCAATAGGATTCGGGGTAGGGCCCGCGTTAGTGTCAGGGTCAGGGTTACATTTACGGTTAGAGTAGGGTAGGCTAACAGCCAGGCTCAGGTTTAGTGTTCAGGTCAGGGTCGGGATCACTATTAGGCTCAGGGTTAGGTTTATGATCATGGCCTGGGTCAGGGTCAGGGTGAAGTTTAGAGCCAGTGTCAGGTTTAGGGTCAGGATCAGGTATTGGTTCAAAGTCCACATTTGGGTTAGGGACAAGTTTATGTAGTGGTCAGTGTTAGTGTCATGGTTAGGTTTAGGGTCAGGGCCAGGGTCAGGTTTAGGGTCAGGGTCTGGTAGAGGCAAAGTTCAGGGTTAGGGTTATGATCATAGTCAGTTATAAGGTAAGGGTTATTGTTAAAGTTTAGGTTTAGTGTTAGGGTTAGAGTTAGTTTGAGCGTTAGGGTTAGATTGGTTAGGGTCAGGATCCGCGGTAGGGTTAGAGTATAGTGTCAGGGTTAGGTTCAGCGATAGGATCGGCGGAGGACCCGTGGTACTGTCAGGGTTAGGGTTACGTTTAGGGGTAGAGTTAGGGTCAGGCTCACATTCAGTCTCAGGGTTAGTGTTAGGTTTGGATCAGGGTCACTGTTAGGGTCAGGGTTAGGTTGATGGTCATGGCCTGGGTCAGGGTCAGGGTGAAGTTTGGGCCAGTGTCAGGTTTAGCGTCAGGATCAGGTATTGGTTAAAGTCCACATTTGGGTCAGGGACAGGGTTATGTAGTGGTCAGTGTTAAGGTCATGGTTAGGATTAGGGTCAGGGTCAGGGTCAGGTGAAGGTCAGGGCCAGGGTCAGGTTTAGGTTCAGTCTTTGCTTTATGTTCGGTTCAGGTTCACAGTTAGATTTAGGGGGAAAAGTTTGGGATGGGGTTAGGGTTAGAGTTAGAAGTAGTGTTATCGTGTGGGTTAGGGTTAGACAGGGTAAGGTCAGGGTGAGGGTTTGGTTTAGGGTAGGGGTTAGTGTTAGGGTCAGGGTCAGTGTTCGGTTTGGGTACAGGGTCCATATTAGGGTCAGTGTTAGGGTTACCTTTAGGTTTAGGTTTAGGGTCAGGCACACAGTCAGGGTCAGGGTTAGGGTTAGGGTCAGGGTTAGGTCAGCGTCAGGATTAGGATTAGGGTCAGGTCAGGGTCCTGTTTAGGGATGAGTCATAGTTAGGTTATCTCAGACTTAGGTTTAGGTTCAGGGTCCGGATCAGGGTCAGCATCAGGCTTAGGTTTAGGTTTAGGGTTCAGGTCAGGATCACGGTCAGGGTTAGGGTCAGGGTCAGGGTCAGGGCTCGGGTTAGGGTTTGGGGCAGGCTCACAGTGTCAGGGTCACGGTCAGTGGTTACTGTTAGGGTTCTCCCCGCTCCTGGTTCATTGTCCCCTCCCTTTAGGTTCTCAGGAAAAACCCTGGGCAGAAGGCTGTAGACCCCACACCCGATCCCACTTAGCCAGCATTACACTGGGATGTAAACATGACCTGCCCACCAGGCATCTAACCCCTCATCATCCTGCTCCTGCTTGGGACATCTTCACCCACGATGGCATGGCCAGGTCCTCTTTACACACAGAGCCACAGACACCCAGAGGCACACACACACACACACACACACACACACACACACACACACACACACACACACACACACATGGGGAGGAGACTTAGAGCTATACCGCTCAATTAAAAGGTGTGGGACTCTCTGACTCTGAGCTCCCTGGTGTCACCTTTTGATTTTATTTGCCAAAGGGCCTGAGGCGTTGGGGAAGCCTGATATGACCTGCCAGTGAGGGGACGTGTATGGTGGGTGAGCTCTCTCTCTCCCTGCATCCTCAGGGCTTCAGTACAACAGAAGAACATGTCACTTCCTTTAGGATGTGCCTAGAAATGAGCTGGGCAGGGGGGTTTTTTCTCTGTAATGGGGTGCCTGGATACGTGGATTCTAATTCCGTTGGGCCCTGTCGTCAGGGAAGTGAGGTCACCATTGAATGGGGGCTCCTTACCAAACTTTCTGCTCCCACCAGAGCACCCTGAGCGTGCCCATCCCCTAGCTGCTCAAGGCTCACCCACCACTCCATGCCCTGTTCATCCAGTCCAGTGACCCCCACACAGCCAATCCCAGCCCCTGGGAGTCCTGGATGCAACTATTGTCCCCGCTTCTGGGAACAGAGATGGGTTCAGACCGAGTTAAGGTTAGGGTTAGGGTTAGGGTTAGGGTTAGGGTTAGTGTTAGCGAGAGACTTAGGGTTAGGGTTAGGGTGAGACATCGTTGGGGTCAGGGTTAGTGTTAGGGTTAGGGTAGGGGTCAGGGTTAGGGTTAGGTTCATGGTTAGGTTAAGGGTCAGGCTCACAATAGGGTCAGGGTTACCATTACTGTTCAGAGTCAGGGTCAGGGTCAGTGTCAGGTTTACGGTCAGGATCAGGTATTGGTTTTAAGTCCACATTCGGGTCAGGGACAGGGTTATGTAGTGGTCATTGTTAGGGTCATGGTTAGGTTTAGGGTCAGGGCCAGGGTCAGGTTTAGGATCAGGGTCCCTAATCGCAATTTTCAGGGTTAGGTTTAGGGTCAGTGTCTGGTATAGGCAAAGTTCAGGGTTAGGGTTAGGATCATAGTCAGCTATAGGGTCAGGGTTATTGTTAAAGTTCAGCGTTAGTGTTAGGGTTAGCGTTAGGTTGATGGTTAGGGTTAGAACTTGTTAGGGTCAGGGTCCGTGGTAGGTTTAGGGGGGTTAGTGTTAGGGTTAGTTTCAGCAATAGGATTCGGGGTAGGGCCCGCGTTAGTGTCAGGGTCAGGGTTACATTTACGGTTAGAGTAGGGTAGGCTAACAGCCAGGCTCAGGTTTAGTGTTCAGGTCAGGGTCGGGATCACTATTAGGCTCAGGGTTAGGTTTATGATCATGGCCTGGGTCAGGGTCAGGGTGAAGTTTAGAGCCAGTGTCAGGTTTAGGGTCAGGATCAGGTATTGGTTCAAAGTCCACATTTGGGTTAGGGACAAGTTTATGTAGTGGTCAGTGTTAGTGTCATGGTTAGGTTTAGGGTCAGGGCCAGGGTCAGGTTTAGGGTCAGGGTCTGGTAGAGGCAAAGTTCAGGGTTAGGGTTATGATCATAGTCAGTTATAAGGTAAGGGTTATTGTTAAAGTTTAGGTTTAGTGTTAGGGTTAGAGTTAGTTTGAGCGTTAGGGTTAGATTGGTTAGGGTCAGGATCCGCGGTAGGGTTAGTTAGTATAGTGTCAGGGTTAGGTTCAGCGATAGGATCGGCGGAGGACCCGTGGTACTGTCAGGGTTAGGGTTACGTTTAGGGGTAGAGTTAGGGTCAGGCTCACATTCAGTCTCAGGGTTAGTGTTAGGTTTGGATCAGGGTCACTGTTAGGGTCAGGGTTAGGTTGATGGTCATGGCCTGGGTCAGGGTCAGGGTGAAGTTTGGGCCAGTGTCAGGTTTAGCGTCAGGATCAGGTATTGGTTAAAGTCCACATTTGGGTCAGGGACAGGGTTATGTAGTGGTCAGTGTTAAGGTCATGGTTAGGATTAGGGTCAGGGTCAGGGTCAGGTGAAGGTCAGGGCCAGGGTCAGGTTTAGGTTCAGTCTTTGCTTTATGTTCGGTTCAGGTTCACAGTTAGATTTAGGGGAAAAGTTTGGGATGGGGTTAGGGTTAGAGTTAGAAGTAGTGTTATCGTGTGGGTTAGGGTTAGACAGGGTAAGGTCAGGGTGAGGGTTTGGTTTAGGGTAGGGGTTAGTGTTAGGGTCAGGGTCAGTGTTCGGTTTGGGTACAGGGTCCATATTAGGGTCAGTGTTAGGGTTACCTTTAGGTTTAGGTTTAGGGTCAGGCACACAGTCAGGGTCAGGGTTAGGGTTAGGGTCAGGGTTAGGTCAGCGTCAGGATTAGGATTAGGGTCAGGTCAGGGTCCTGTTTAGGGATGAGTCATAGTTAGGTTATCTCAGACTTAGGTTTAGGTTCAGGGTCCGGATCAGGGTCAGCATCAGGCTTAGGTTTAGGTTTAGGGTTCAGGTCAGGATCACGGTCAGGGTTAGGGTCAGGGTCAGGGTCAGGGTCAGGGCTCGGGTTAGGGTTTGGGGCAGGCTCACAGTGTCAGGGTCACGGTCAGTGGTTACTGTTAGGGTTCTCCCCGCTCCTGGTTCATTGTCCCCTCCCTTTAGGTTCTCAGGAAAAACCCTGGGCAGAAGGCTGTAGACCCCACACCCGATCCCACTTAGCCAGCATTACACTGGGATGTAAACATGACCTGCCCACCAGGCATCTAACCCCTCATCATCCTGCTCCTGCTTGGGACATCTTCACCCACGATGGCATGGCCAGGTCCTCTTTACACACAGAGCCACAGACACCCAGAGGCACACACACACACACACACACACACACACACACACACACACACACACACACACACACACACATGGGGAGGAGACTTAGAGCTATACCGCTCAATTAAAAGGTGTGGGACTCTCTGACTCTGAGCTCCCTGGTGTCACCTTTTGATTTTATTTGCCAAAGGGCCTGAGGCGTTGGGGAAGCCTGATATGACCTGCCAGTGAGGGGACGTGTATGGTGGGTGAGCTCTCTTCTCCCTGCATCCTCAGGGCTTCAGTACAACAGAAGAACATGTCACTTCCTTTAGGATGTGCCTAGAAATGAGCTGGGCAGGGGGGTTTTCTCTGTAATGGGGTGCCTGGATACGTGGATTCTAATTCCGTTGGGCCCTGTCGTCAGGGAAGTGAGGTCACCATTGAATGGGGGCTCCTTACCAAACTTTCTGCTCCCACCAGAGCACCCTGAGCGTGCCCATCCCCTAGCTGCTCAAGGCTCACCCACCACTCCATGCCCTGTTCATCCAGTGACCCCCACACAGCCAATCCCAGCCCTGGGAGTCCTGGATGCAACTATTGTCCCCGCTTCTGGGAACAGAGATGGGTTCAGACCGAGTTAAGGTTAGGGTTAGGGTTAGGGTTAGGGTTAGGGTTAGTGTTAGCGAGAGACTTAGGGTTAGGGTTAGGGTGAGACATCGTTGGGGTCAGGGTTAGTGTTAGGGTTAGGGTAGGGGTCAGGGTAGGGGTTAGGTTCATGGTTAGGTTAAGGGTCAGGCTCACAATAGGGTCAGGGTTACCATTACTGTCAGAGTCAGGGTCAGGGTCAGTGTCAGGTTTACGGTCAGGATCAGGTATTGGTTTTAAGTCCACATTCGGGTCAGGGACAGGGTTATGTAGTGGTCATTGTTAGGGTCATGGTTAGGTTTAGGGTCAGGGCCAGGGTCAGGTTTAGGATCAGGGTCCCTAATCGCAATTTTCAGGGTTAGGTTTAGGGTCAGTGTCTGGTATAGGCAAAGTTCAGGGTTAGGGTTAGGATCATAGTCAGCTATAGGGTCAGGGTTATTGTTAAAGTTCAGCGTTAGTGTTAGGGTTAGCGTTAGGTTGATGGTTAGGGTTAGAACTTGTTAGGGTCAGGGTCCGTGGTAGGTTAGGGGTTAGTGTTAGGGTTAGTTTCAGCAATAGGATTCGGGGTAGGGGCCCGCGTTAGTGTCAGGGTCAGGGTTACATTTACGGTTAGAGTAGGGTAGGCTAACAGCCAGGCTCAGGTTTAGTGTTCAGGTCAGGGTCGGGATCACTATTAGGCTCAGGGTTAGGTTTATGATCATGGCCTGGGTCAGGGTCAGGGTGAAGTTTAGAGCCAGTGTCAGGTTTAGGGTCAGGATCAGGTATTGGTTCAAAGTCCACATTTGGGTTAGGGACAAGTTTATGTAGTGGTCAGTGTTAGTGTCATGGTTAGGTTTAGGGTCAGGGCCAGGGTCAGGTTTAGGGTCAGGGTCTGGTAGAGGCAAAGTTCAGGGTTAGGGTTATGATCATAGTCAGTTATAAGGTAAGGGTTATTGTTAAAGTTTAGGTTTAGTGTTAGGGTTAGAGTTAGTTTGAGCGTTAGGGTTAGATTGGTTAGGGTCAGGATCCGCGGTAGGGTTAGAGTATAGTGTCAGGGTTAGGTTCAGCGATAGGATCGGCGGAGGACCCGTGGTACTGTCAGGGTTAGGGTTACGTTTAGGGGGGGTAGAGTTAGGGTCAGGCTCACATTCAGTCTCAGGGTTAGTGTTAGGTTTGGATCAGGGTCACTGTTAGGGTCAGGGTTAGGTTGATGGTCATGGCCTGGGTCAGGGTCAGGGTGAAGTTTGGGCCAGTGTCAGGTTTAGCGTCAGGATCAGGTATTGGTTAAAGTCCACATTTGGGTCAGGGACAGGGTTATGTAGTGGTCAGTGTTAAGGTCATGGTTAGGATTAGGGTCAGGGTCAGGGTCAGGTGAAGGTCAGGGCCAGGGTCAGGTTTAGGTTCAGTCTTTGCTTTATGTTCGGTTCAGGTTCACAGTTAGATTTAGGGGAAAAGTTTGGGATGGGGTTAGGGTTAGAGTTAGAAGTAGTGTTATCGTGTGGGTTAGGGTTAGACAGGGTAAGGTCAGGGTGAGGGGTTTGGTTTAGGGTAGGGGTTAGTGTTAGGGTCAGGGTCAGTGTTCGGTTTTGGGTACAGGGTCCATATTAGGGTCAGTGTTAGGGTTACCTTTAGGTTTAGGTTTAGGGTCAGGCACACAGTCAGGGTCAGGGTTAGGGTTAGGGTCAGGGTTAGGTCAGCGTCAGGATTAGGATTAGGGTCAGGTCAGGGTCCTGTTTAGGGATGAGTCATAGTTAGGTTATCTCAGACTTAGGTTTAGGTTCAGGGTCCGGATCAGGGTCAGCATCAGGCTTAGGTTTAGGTTTAGGGTTCAGGTCAGGATCACGGTCAGGGTTAGGGTCAGGGTCAGGGTCAGGGTCAGGGCTCGGGTTAGGGTTTGGGGCAGGCTCACAGTGTCAGGGTCACGGTCAGTGGTTACTGTTAGGGTTCTCCCCGCTCCTGGTTCATTGTCCCCTCCCTTTAGGTTCTCAGGAAAAACCCTGGGCAGAAGGCTGTAGACCCCACACCCGATCCCACTTAGCCAGCATTACACTGGGATGTAAACATGACCTGCCCACCAGGCATCTAACCCCTCATCATCCTGCTCCTGCTTGGGACATCTTCACCCACGATGGCATGGCCAGGTCCTCTTTACACACAGAGCCACAGACACCCAGAGGCACACACACACACACACACACACACACACACACACACACACACACACACACACACACACACACACATGGGGAGGAGACTTAGAGCTATACCGCTCAATTAAAAGGTGTGGGACTCTCTGACTCTGAGCTCCCTGGTGTCACCTTTTGATTTATTTGCCAAAGGGCCTGAGGCGTTGGGGAAGCCTGATATGACCTGCCAGTGAGGGGACGTGTATGGTGGGTGAGCTCTCTTCTCCCTGCATCCTCAGGGCTTCAGTACAACAGAAGAGAAACATGTCACTTCCTTTAGGATGTGCCTAGAAATGAGCTGGGCAGGGGGGGGTTTTCTCTGTAATGGGGTGCCTGGATACGTGGATTCTAATTCCGTTGGGCCCTGTCGTCAGGGAAGTGAGGTCACCATTGAATGGGGGCTCCTTACCAAACTTTCTGCTCCCACCAGAGCACCCTGAGCGTGCCCATCCCCTAGCTGCTCAAGGCTCACCCACCACTCCATGCCCTGTTCATCCAGTGACCCCCACACAGCCAATCCCAGCCCCTGGGAGTCCTGGATGCAACTATTGTCCCCGCTTCTGGGAACAGAGATGGGTTCAGACCGAGTTAAGGTTAGGGTTAGGGTTAGGGTTAGGGTTAGGGTTAGTGTTAGCGAGAGACTTAGGGTTAGGGTTAGGGTGAGACATCGTTGGGGTCAGGGTTAGTGTTAGGGTTAGGGTAGGGGTCAGGGTTAGGGTTAGGTTCATGGTTAGGTTAAGGGTCAGGCTCACAATAGGGTCAGGGTTACCATTACTGTCAGAGTCAGGGTCAGGGTCAGTGTCAGGTTTACGGTCAGGATCAGGTATTGGTTTTAAGTCCACATTCGGGTCAGGGACAGGGTTATGTAGTGGTCATTGTTAGGGTCATGGTTAGGTTTAGGGTCAGGGCCAGGGTCAGGTTTAGGATCAGGGTCCCTAATCGCAATTTTCAGGGTTAGGTTTAGGGTCAGTGTCTGGTATAGGCAAAGTTCAGGGTTAGGGTTAGGATCATAGTCAGCTATAGGGTCAGGGTTATTGTTAAAGTTCAGCGTTAGTGTTAGGGTTAGCGTTAGGTTGATGGTTAGGGTTAGAACTTGTTAGGGTCAGGGTCCGTGGTAGGTTAGGGGTTAGTGTTAGGGTTAGTTTCAGCAATAGGATTCGGGGTAGGGCCCGCGTTAGTGTCAGGGTCAGGGTTACATTTACGGTTAGAGTAGGGTAGGCTAACAGCCAGGCTCAGGTTTAGTGTTCAGGTCAGGGTTCGGGATCACACTATTAGGCTCAGGGTTAGGTTTATGATCATGGCCTGGGTCAGGGTCAGGGTGAAGTTTAGAGCCAGTGTCAGGTTTAGGGTCAGGATCAGGTATTGGTTCAAAGTCCACATTTGGGTTAGGGACAAGTTTATGTAGTGGTCAGTGTTAGTGTCATGGTTAGGTTTAGGGTCAGGGCCAGGGTCAGGTTTAGGGTCAGGGTCTGGTAGAGGCAAAGTTCAGGGTTAGGGTTATGATCATAGTCAGTTATAAGGTAAGGGTTATTGTTAAAGTTTAGGTTTAGTGTTAGGGTTAGAGTTAGTTTGAGCGTTAGGGTTAGATTGGTTAGGGTCAGGATCCGCGGTAGGGTTAGAGTATAGTGTCAGGGTTAGGTTCAGCGATAGGATCGGCGGAGGACCCGTGGTACTGTCAGGGTTAGGGTTACGTTTAGGGGTAGAGTTAGGGTCAGGCTCACATTCAGTCTCAGGGTTAGTGTTAGGTTTGGATCAGGGTCACTGTTAGGGTCAGGGTTAGGTTGATGGTCATGGCCTGGGTCAGGGTCAGGGTGAAGTTTGGGCCAGTGTCAGGTTTAGCGTCAGGATCAGGTATTGGTTAAAGTCCACATTTGGGTCAGGGACAGGGTTATGTAGTGGTCAGTGTTAAGGTCATGGTTAGGATTAGGGTCAGGGTCAGGGTCAGGTGAAGGTCAGGGCCAGGGTCAGGTTTAGGTTCAGTCTTTGCTTTATGTTCGGTTCAGGTTCACAGTTAGATTTAGGGGAAAAGTTTGGGATGGGGTTAGGGTTAGAGTTAGAAGTAGTGTTATCGTGTGGGTTAGGGTTAGACAGGGTAAGGTCAGGGTGAGGGTTTGGTTTAGGGTAGGGGTTAGTGTTAGGGTCAGGGTCAGTGTTCGGTTTGGGTACAGGGTCCATATTAGGGTCAGTGTTAGGGTTACCTTTAGGTTTAGGTTTAGGGTCAGGCACACAGTCAGGGTCAGGGTTAGGGTTAGGGTCAGGGTTAGGTCAGCGTCAGGATTAGGATTAGGGTCAGGTCAGGGTCCTGTTTAGGGATGAGTCATAGTTAGGTTATCTCAGACTTAGGTTTAGGTTCAGGGTCCGGATCAGGGTCAGCATCAGGCTTAGGTTTAGGTTTAGGGTTCAGGTCAGGATCACGGTCAGGGTTAGGGTCAGGGTCAGGGTCAGGGCTCGGGTTAGGGTTTGGGGCAGGCTCACAGTGTCAGGGTCACGGTCAGTGGTTACTGTTAGGGTTCTCCCCGCTCCTGGTTCATTGTCCCCTCCCTTTAGGTTCTCAGGAAAAACCCTGGGCAGAAGGCTGTAGACCCCACACCCGATCCCACTTAGCCAGCATTACACTGGGATGTAAACATGACCTGCCCACCAGGCATCTAACCCCTCATCATCCTGCTCCTGCTTGGGACATCTTCACCCACGATGGCATGGCCAGGTCCTCTTTACACACAGAGCCACAGACACCCAGAGGGCACACACACACACACACACACACACACACACACACACACACACACACACACACACACACATGGGGAGGAGACTTAGAGCTATACCGCTCAATTAAAAGGTGTGGGACTCTCTGACTCTGAGCTCCCTGGTGTCACCTTTTGATTTTATTTGCCAAAGGGCCTGAGGCGTTGGGGAAGCCTGATATGACCTGCCAGTGAGGGGACGTGTATGGTGGGTGAGCTCTCTTCTCCCTGCATCCTCAGGGCTTCAGTACAACAGAAGAACATGTCACTTCCTTTAGGATGTGCCTAGAAATGAGCTGGGCAGGGGGGTTTTCTCTGTAATGGGGTGCCTGGATACGTGGATTCTAATTCCGTTGGGCCCTGTCGTCAGGGAAGTGAGGTCACCATTGAATGGGGGCTCCTTACCAAACTTTCTGCTCCCACCAGAGCACCCTGAGCGTGCCCATCCCCTAGCTGCTCAAGGCTCACCCACCACTCCATGCCCTGTTCATCCAGTGACCCCCACACAGCCAATCCCAGCCCCTGGGAGTCCTGGATGCAACTATTGTCCCCGCTTCTGGGAACAGAGATGGGTTCAGACCGAGTTAAGGTTAGGGTTAGGGTTAGGGTTAGGGTTTAGTGTTAGCGAGAGACTTAGGGTTAGGGTTAGGGTGAGACATCGTTGGGGTCAGGGTTAGTGTTAGGGTTAGGGTAGGGGTCAGGGTTAGGGTTAGGTTCATGGTTAGGTTAAGGGTCAGGCTCACAATAGGGTCAGGGTTACCATTACTGTCAGAGTCAGGGTCAGGGTCAGTGTCAGGTTTACGGTCAGGATCAGGTATTGGTTTTAAGTCCACATTCGGGTCAGGGACAGGGTTATGTAGTGGTCATTGTTAGGGTCATGGTTAGGTTTAGGGTCAGGGCCAGGGTCAGGTTTAGGATCAGGGTCCCTAATCGCAATTTTCAGGGTTAGGTTTAGGGTCAGTGTCTGGTATAGGCAAAGTTCAGGGTTAGGGTTAGGATCATAGTCAGCTATAGGGTCAGGGTTATTGTTAAAGTTCAGCGTTAGCGTTAGTGTTAGGGTTAGCGTTAGGTTGATGGTTAGGGTTAGAACTTGTTAGGGTCAGGGTCCGTGGTAGGTTAGGGGTTAGTGTTAGGGTTAGTTTCAGCAATAGGATTCGGGGTAGGGCCCGCGTTAGTGTCAGGGTCAGGGTTACATTTACGGTTAGAGTAGGGTAGGCTAACAGCCAGGCTCAGGTTTAGTGTTCAGGTCAGGGTCGGGATCACTATTAGGCTCAGGGTTAGGTTTATGATCATGGCCTGGGTCAGGGTCAGGGTGAAGTTTAGAGCCAGTGTCAGGTTTAGGGTCAGGATCAGGTATTGGTTCAAAGTCCACATTTGGGTTAGGGACAAGTTTATGTAGTGGTCAGTGTTAGTGTCATGGTTAGGTTTAGGGTCAGGGCCAGGGTCAGGTTTAGGGTCAGGGTCTGGTAGAGGCAAAGTTCAGGGTTAGGGTTATGATCATAGTCAGTTATAAGGTAAGGGTTATTGTTAAAGTTTAGGTTTAGTGTTAGGGTTAGAGTTAGTTTGAGCGTTAGGGTTAGATTGGTTAGGGTCAGGATCCGCGGTAGGGTTAGAGTATAGTGTCAGGGTTAGGTTCAGCGATAGGATCGGCGGAGGACCCGTGGTACTGTCAGGGTTAGGGTTACGTTTAGGGGTAGAGTTAGGGTCAGGCTCACATTCAGTCTCAGGGTTAGTGTTAGGTTTGGATCAGGGTCACTGTTAGGGTCAGGGTTAGGTTGATGGTCATGGCCTGGGTCAGGGTCAGGGTGAAGTTTGGGCCAGTGTCAGGTTTAGCGTCAGGATCAGGTATTGGTTAAAGTCCACATTTGGGTCAGGGACAGGGTTATGTAGTGGTCAGTGTTAAGGTCATGGTTAGGATTAGGGTCAGGGTCAGGGTCAGGTGAAGGTCAGGGCCAGGGTCAGGTTTAGGTTCAGTCTTTGCTTTATGTTCGGTTCAGGTTCACAGTTAGATTTAGGGGAAAAGTTTGGGATGGGGTTAGGGTTAGAGTTAGAAGTAGTGTTATCGTGTGGGTTAGGGTTAGACAGGGTAAGGTCAGGGTGAGGGTTTGGTTTAGGGTAGGGGTTAGTGTTAGGGTCAGGGTCAGTGTTCGGTTTGGGTACAGGGTCCATATTAGGGTCAGTGTTAGGGTTACCTTTAGGTTTAGGTTTAGGGTCAGGCACACAGTCAGGGTCAGGGTTAGGGTTAGGGTCAGGGTTAGGTCAGCGTCAGGATTAGGATTAGGGTCAGGTCAGGGTCCTGTTTAGGGATGAGTCATAGTTAGGTTATCTCAGACTTAGGTTTAGGTTCAGGGTCCGGATCAGGGTCAGCATCAGGCTTAGGTTTAGGTTTAGGGTTCAGGTCAGGATCACGGTCACGGTCAGGGTTAGGGTCAGGGTCAGGGTCAGGGTCAGGGCTCGGGTTAGGGTTTGGGGCAGGCTCACAGTGTCAGGGTCACGGTCAGTGGTTACTGTTAGGGTTCTCCCCGCTCCTGGTTCATTGTCCCCTCCCTTTAGGTTCTCAGGAAAAACCCTGGGCAGAAGGCTGTAGACCCCACACCCGATCCCACTTAGCCAGCATTACACTGGGATGTAAACATGACCTGCCCACCAGGCATCTAACCCCTCATCATCCTGCTCCTGCTTGGGACATCTTCACCCACGATGGCATGGCCAGGTCCTCTTTACACACAGAGCCACAGACACCCAGAGGCACACACACACACACACACACACACACACACACACACACACACACACACACACACACACACATGGGGAGGAGACTTAGAGCTATACCGCTCAATTAAAAGGTGTGGGACTCTCTGACTCTGAGCTCCCTGGTGTCACCTTTTGATTTTATTTGCCAAAGGGCCTGAGGCGTTGGGGAAGCCTGATATGACCTGCCAGTGAGGGGACGTGTATGGTGGGTGAGCTCTCTTCTCCCTGCATCCTCAGGGCTTCAGTACAACAGAAGAACATGTCACTTCCTTTAGGATGTGCCTAGAAATGAGCTGGGCAGGGGGGTTTTCTCTGTAATGGGGTGCCTGGATACGTGGATTCTAATTCCGTTGGGCCCTGTCGTCAGGGAAGTGAGGTCACCATTGAATGGGGGCTCCTTACCAAACTTTCTGCTCCCACCAGAGCACCCTGAGCGTGCCCATCCCCTAGCTGCTCAAGGCTCACCCACCACTCCATGCCCTGTTCATCCAGTGACCCCCACACAGCCAATCCCAGCCCCTGGGAGTCCTGGATGCAACTATTGTCCCCCCGCTTCTGGGAACAGAGATGGGTTCAGACCGAGTTAAGGTTAGGGTTAGGGTTAGGGTTAGGGTTAGTGTTAGCGAGAGACTTAGGGTTAGGGTTAGGGTGAGACATCGTTGGGGTCAGGGTTAGTGTTAGGGTTAGGGTAGGGGTCAGGGTTAGGGTTAGGTTCATGGTTAGGTTAAGGGTCAGGCTCACAATAGGGTCAGGGGTTACCATTACTGTCAGAGTCAGGGTCAGGGTCAGTGTCAGGTTTACGGTCAGGATCAGGTATTGGTTTTAAGTCCACATTCGGGTCAGGGACAGGGTTATGTAGTGGTCATTGTTAGGGTCATGGTTAGGTTTAGGGTCAGGGCCAGGGTCAGGTTTAGGATCAGGGTCCCTAATCGCAATTTTCAGGGTTAGGTTTAGGGTCAGTGTCTGGTATAGGCAAAGTTCAGGGTTAGGGTTAGGATCATAGTCAGCTATAGGGTCAGGGTTATTGTTAAAGTTCAGCGTTAGTGTTAGGGTTAGCGTTAGGTTGATGGTTAGGGTTAGAACTTGTTAGGGTCAGGGTCCGTGGTAGGTTAGGGGTTAGTGTTAGGGTTAGTTTCAGCAATAGGATTCGGGGTAGGGCCCGCGTTAGTGTCAGGGTCAGGGTTACATTTACGGTTAGAGTAGGGTAGGCTAACAGCCAGGCTCAGGTTTAGTGTTCAGGTCAGGGTCGGGATCACTATTAGGCTCAGGGTTAGGTTTATGATCATGGCCTGGGTCAGGGTCAGGGTGAAGTTTAGAGCCAGTGTCAGGTTTAGGGTCAGGATCAGGTATTGGTTCAAAGTCCACATTTGGGTTAGGGACAAGTTTATGTAGTGGTCAGTGTTAGTGTCATGGTTAGGTTTAGGGTCAGGGCCAGGGTCAGGTTTAGGGTCAGGGTCTGGTAGAGGCAAAGTTCAGGGTTAGGGTTATGATCATAGTCAGTTATAAGGTAAGGGTTATTGTTAAAGTTTAGGTTTAGTGTTAGGGTTAGAGTTAGTTTGAGCGTTAGGGTTAGATTGGTTAGGGTCAGGATCCGCGGTAGGGTTAGAGTATAGTGTCAGGGTTAGGTTCAGCGATAGGATCGGCGGAGGACCCGTGGTACTGTCAGGGTTAGGGTTACGTTTAGGGGTAGAGTTAGGGTCAGGCTCACATTCAGTCTCAGGGTTAGTGTTAGGTTTGGATCAGGGTCACTGTTAGGGTCAGGGTTAGGTTGATGGTCATGGCCTGGGTCAGGGTCAGGGTGAAGTTTGGGCCAGTGTCAGGTTTAGCGTCAGGATCAGGTATTGGTTAAAGTCCACATTTGGGTCAGGGACAGGGTTATGTAGTGGTCAGTGTTAAGGTCATGGTTAGGATTAGGGTCAGGGTCAGGGTCAGGTGAAGGTCAGGGCCAGGGTCAGGTTTAGGTTCAGTCTTTGCTTTATGTTCGGTTCAGGTTCACAGTTAGATTTAGGGGAAAAGTTTGGGATGGGGTTAGGGTTAGAGTTAGAAGTAGTGTTATCGTGTGGGTTAGGGTTAGACAGGGTAAGGTCAGGGTGAGGGTTTGGTTTAGGGTAGGGGTTAGTGTTAGGGTCAGGGTCAGTGTTCGGTTTGGGTACAGGGTCCATATTAGGGTCAGTGTTAGGGTTACCTTTAGGTTTAGGTTTAGGGTCAGGCACACAGTCAGGGTCAGGGTTAGGGTTAGGGTCAGGGTTAGGTCAGCGTCAGGATTAGGATTAGGGTCAGGTCAGGGTCCTGTTTAGGGATGAGTCATAGTTAGGTTATCTCAGACTTAGGTTTAGGTTCAGGGTCCGGATCAGGGTCAGCATCAGGCTTAGGTTTAGGTTTAGGGTTCAGGTCAGGATCACGGTCAGGGTTAGGGTCAGGGTCAGGGTCAGGGCTCGGGTTAGGGTTTGGGGCAGGCTCACAGTGTCAGGGTCACGGTCAGTGGTTACTGTTAGGGTTCTCCCCGCTCCTGGTTCATTGTCCCCTCCCTTTAGGTTCTCAGGAAAAACCCTGGGCAGAAGGCTGTAGACCCCACACCCGATCCCACTTAGCCAGCATTACACTGGGATGTAAACATGACCTGCCCACCAGGCATCTAACCCCTCATCATCCTGCTCCTGCTTGGGACATCTTCACCCACGATGGCATGGCCAGGTCCTCTTTACACACAGAGCCACAGACACCCAGAGGACACACACACACACACACACACACACACACACACACACACACACACACACACACACACACACACACATGGGGAGGAGACTTAGAGCTATACCGCTCAATTAAAAGGTGTGGGACTCTCTGACTCTGAGCTCCCTGGTGTCACCTTTTGATTTTATTTGCCAAAGGGCCTGAGGCGTTGGGGAAGCCTGATATGACCTGCCAGTGAGGGGACGTGTATGGTGGGTGAGCTCTCTTCTCCCTGCATCCTCAGGGCTTCAGTACAACAGAAGAACATGTCACTTCCTTTAGGATGTGCCTAGAAATGAGCTGGGCAGGGGGGTTTTCTCTGTAATGGGGTGCCTGGATACGTGGATTCTAATTCCGTTGGGCCCTGTCGTCAGGGAAGTGAGGTCACCATTGAATGGGGGCTCCTTACCAAACTTTCTGCTCCCACCAGAGCACCCTGAGCGTGCCCATCCCCTAGCTGCTCAAGGCTCACCCACCACTCCATGCCCTGTTCATCCAGTGACCCCCACACAGCCAATCCCAGCCCCTGGGAGTCCTGGATGCAACTATTGTCCCCGCTTCTGGGAACAGAGATGGGTTCAGACCGAGTTAAGGTTAGGGTTTAGGGTTAGGGTTAGGGTTAGGGTTAGTGTTAGCGAGAGACTTAGGGTTAGGGTTAGGGTGAGACATCGTTGGGGTCAGGGTTAGTGTTAGGGTTAGGGTAGGGGTCAGGGTTAGGGTTAGGTTCATGGTTAGGTTAAGGGTCAGGCTCACAATAGGGTCAGGGTTACCATTACTGTCAGAGTCAGGGTCAGGGTCAGTGTCAGGTTTACGGTCAGGATCAGGTATTGGTTTTAAGTCCACATTCGGGTCAGGGACAGGGTTATGTAGTGGTCATTGTTAGGGTCATGGTTAGGTTTAGGGTCAGGGCCAGGGTCAGGTTTAGGATCAGGGTCCCTAATCGCAATTTTCAGGGTTAGGTTTAGGGTCAGTGTCTGGTATAGGCAAAGTTCAGGGTTAGGGTTAGGATCATAGTCAGCTATAGGGTCAGGGTTATTGTTAAAGTTCAGCGTTAGTGTTAGGGTTAGCGTTAGGTTGATGGTTAGGGTTAGAACTTGTTAGGGTCAGGGTCCGTGGTAGGTTAGGGGTTAGTGTTAGGGTTAGTTTCAGCAATAGGATTCGGGGTAGGGCCCGCGTTAGTGTCAGGGTCAGGGTTACATTTACGGTTAGAGTAGGGTAGGCTAACAGCCAGGCTCAGGTTTAGTGTTCAGGTCAGGGTCGGGATCACTATTAGGCTCAGGGTTAGGTTTATGATCATGGCCTGGGTCAGGGTCAGGGTGAAGTTTAGAGCCAGTGTCAGGTTTAGGGTCAGGATCAGGTATTGGTTCAAAGTCCACATTTGGGTTAGGGACAAGTTTATGTAGTGGTCAGTGTTAGTGTCATGGTTAGGTTTAGGGTCAGGGCCAGGGTCAGGTTTAGGGTCAGGGTCTGGTAGAGGCAAAGTTCAGGGTTAGGGTTATGATCATAGTCAGTTATAAGGTAAGGGTTATTGTTAAAGTTTAGGTTTAGTGTTAGGGTTAGAGTTAGTTTGAGCGTTAGGGTTAGATTGGTTAGGGTCAGGATCCGCGGTAGGGTTAGAGTATAGTGTCAGGGTTAGGTTCAGCGATAGGATCGGCGGAGGACCCGTGGTACTGTCAGGGTTAGGGTTACGTTTAGGGGTAGAGTTAGGGTCAGGCTCACATTCAGTCTCAGGGTTAGTGTTAGGTTTGGATCAGGGTCACTGTTAGGGTCAGGGTTAGGTTGATGGTCATGGCCTGGGTCAGGGTCAGGGTGAAGTTTGGGCCAGTGTCAGGTTTAGCGTCAGGATCAGGTATTGGTTAAAGTCCACATTTGGGTCAGGGACAGGGTTATGTAGTGGTCAGTGTTAAGGTCATGGTTAGGATTAGGGTCAGGGTCAGGGTCAGGTGAAGGTCAGGGCCAGGGTCAGGTTTAGGTTCAGTCTTTGCTTTATGTTCGGTTCAGGTTCACAGTTAGATTTAGGGGAAAAGTTTGGGATGGGGTTAGGGTTAGAGTTAGAAGTAGTGTTATCGTGTGGGTTAGGGTTAGACAGGGTAAGGTCAGGGTGAGGGTTTGGTTTAGGGTAGGGGTTAGTGTTAGGGTCAGGGTCAGTGTTCGGTTTGGGTACAGGGTCCATATTAGGGTCAGTGTTAGGGTTACCTTTAGGTTTAGGTTTAGGGTCAGGCACACAGTCAGGGTCAGGGTTAGGGTTAGGGTCAGGGTTAGGTCAGCGTCAGGATTAGGATTAGGGTCAGGTCAGGGTCCTGTTTAGGGATGAGTCATAGTTAGGTTATCTCAGACTTAGGTTTAGGTTCAGGGTCCGGATCAGGGTCAGCATCAGGCTTAGGTTTAGGTTTAGGGTTCAGGTCAGGATCACGGTCAGGGTTAGGGTCAGGGTCAGGGTCAGGGGGCTCGGGTTAGGGTTTGGGGCAGGCTCACAGTGTCAGGGTCACGGTCAGTGGTTACTGTTAGGGTTCTCCCCGCTCCTGGTTCATTGTCCCCTCCCTTTAGGTTCTCAGGAAAAACCCTGGGCAGAAGGCTGTAGACCCCACACCCGATCCCACTTAGCCAGCATTACACTGGGATGTAAACATGACCTGCCCACCAGGCATCTAACCCCTCATCATCCTGCTCCTGCTTGGGACATCTTCACCCACGATGGCATGGCCAGGTCCTCTTTTACACACAGAGCCACAGACACCCACAGGCACACACACACACACACACACACACACACACACACACACACACACACACACACACACACACACATGGGGAGGAGACTTTAGAGCTATACCGCTCAATTAAAAGGTGTGGGACTCTCTGACTCTGAGCTCCCTGGTGTCACCTTTTGATTTTATTTGCCAAAGGGCCTGAGGCGTTGGGGAAGCCTGATATGACCTGCCAGTGAGGGGACGTGTATGGTGGGTGAGCTCTCTTCTCCCTGCATCCTCAGGGCTTCAGTACAACAGAAGAACATGTCACTTCCTTTAGGATGTGCCTAGAAATGAGCTGGGCAGGGGGGTTTTTCTCTGTAATGGGGTGCCTGGATACGTGGATTCTAATTCCGTTGGGCCCTGTCGTCAGGGAAGTGAGGTCACCATTGAATGGGGGCTCCTTACCAAACTTTCTGCTCCCACCAGAGCACCCTGAGCGTGCCCATCCCCTAGCTGCTCAAGGCTCACCCACCACTCCATGCCCTGTTCATCCAGTGACCCCCACACAGCCAATCCCAGCCCCTGGGAGTCCTGGATGCAACTATTGTCCCCGCTTCTGGGAACAGAGATGGGTTCAGACCGAGTTAAGGTTAGGGTTAGGGTTAGGGTTAGGGTTAGTGTTAGCGAGAGACTTAGGGTTAGGGTTAGGGTGAGACATCGTTGGGGTCAGGGTTAGTGTTAGGGTTAGGGTAGGGGTCAGGGTTAGGGTTAGGTTCATGGTTAGGTTAAGGGTCAGGCTCACAATAGGGTCAGGGTTACCATTACTGTCAGAGTCAGGGTCAGGGTCAGTGTCAGGTTTACGGTCAGGATCAGGTATTGGTTTTAAGTCCACATTCGGGTCAGGGACAGGGTTATGTAGTGGTCATTGTTAGGGTCATGGTTAGGTTTAGGGTCAGGGCCAGGGTCAGGTTTAGGATCAGGGTCCCTAATCGCAATTTTCAGGGTTAGGTTTAGGGTCAGTGTCTGGTATAGGCAAAGTTCAGGGTTAGGGTTAGGATCATAGTCAGCTATAGGGTCAGGGTTATTGTTAAAGTTCAGCGTTAGTGTTAGGGTTAGCGTTAGGTTGATGGTTAGGGTTAGAACTTGTTAGGGTCAGGGTCCGTGGTAGGTTAGGGGTTAGTGTTAGGGTTAGTTTCAGCAATAGGAGGATCGGGGTAGGGCCCGCGTTAGTGTCAGGGTCAGGGTTACATTTACGGTTAGAGTAGGGTAGGCTAACAGCCAGGCTCAGGTTTAGTGTTCAGGTCAGGGTCGGGATCACTATTAGGCTCAGGGTTAGGTTTATGATCATGGCCTGGGTCAGGGTCAGGGTGAAGTTTAGAGCCAGTGTCAGGTTTAGGGTCAGGATCAGGTATTGGTTCAAAGTCCACATTTGGGTTAGGGACAAGTTTATGTAGTGGTCAGTGTTAGTGTCATGGTTAGGTTTAGGGTCAGGGCCAGGGTCAGGTTTAGGGTCAGGGTCTGGTAGAGGCAAAGTTCAGGGTTAGGGTTATGATCATAGTCAGTTATAAGGTAAGGGTTATTGTTAAAGTTTAGGTTTAGTGTTAGGGTTAGAGTTAGTTTGAGCGTTAGGGTTAGATTGGTTAGGGTCAGGATCCGCGGTAGGGTTAGAGTATAGTGTCAGGGTTAGGTTCAGCGATAGGATCGGCGGAGGACCCGTGGTACTGTCAGGGTTAGGGTTACGTTTAGGGGTAGAGTTAGGGTCAGGCTCACATTCAGTCTCAGGGTTAGTGTTAGGTTTGGATCAGGGTCACTGTTAGGGTCAGGGTTAGGTTGATGGTCATGGCCTGGGTCAGGGTCAGGGTGAAGTTTGGGCCAGTGTCAGGTTTAGCGTCAGGATCAGGTATTGGTTAAAGTCCACATTTGGGTCAGGGACAGGGTTATGTAGTGGTCAGTGTTAAGGTCATGGTTAGGATTAGGGTCAGGGTCAGGGTCAGGTGAAGGTCAGGGCCAGGGTCAGGTTTAGGTTCAGTCTTTGCTTTATGTTCGGTTCAGGTTCACAGTTAGATTTAGGGGAAAAGTTTGGGATGGGGTTAGGGTTAGAGTTAGAAGTAGTGTTATCGTGTGGGTTAGGGTTAGACAGGGTAAGGTCAGGGTGAGGGTTTGGTTTAGGGTAGGGGTTAGTGTTAGGGTCAGGGTCAGTGTTCGGTTTGGGTACAGGGTCCATATTAGGGTCAGTGTTAGGGTTACCTTTAGGTTTAGGTTTAGGGTCAGGCACACAGTCAGGGTCAGGGTTAGGGTTAGGGTCAGGGTTAGGTCAGCGTCAGGATTAGGATTAGGGTCAGGTCAGGGTCCTGTTTAGGGATGAGTCATAGTTAGGTTATCTCAGACTTAGGTTTAGGTTCAGGGTCCGGATCAGGGTCAGCATCAGGCTTAGGTTTAGGTTTAGGGTTCAGGTCAGGATCACGGTCAGGGTTAGGGTCAGGGTCAGGGTCAGGGCTCGGGTTAGGGTTTGGGGCAGGCTCACAGTGTCAGGGTCACGGTCAGTGGTTACTGTTAGGGTTCTCCCCGCTCCTGGTTCATTGTCCCCTCCCTTTAGGTTCTCAGGAAAAACCCTGGGCAGAAGGCTGTAGACCCCACACCCGATCCCACTTAGCCAGCATTACACTGGGATGTAAACATGACCTGCCCACCAGGCATCTAACCCCTCATCATCCTGCTCCTGCTTGGGACATCTTCACCCACGATGGCATGGCCAGGTCCTCTTTACACACAGAGCCACAGACACCCAGAGGCACACACACACACACACACACACACACACACCACACACACACACACACACACACACACACATGGGGAGGAGACTTAGAGCTATACCGCTCAATTAAAAGGTGTGGGACTCTCTGACTCTGAGCTCCCTGGTGTCACCTTTTGATTTTATTTGCCAAAGGGCCTGAGGCGTTGGGGAAGCCTGATATGACCTGCCAGTGAGGGGACGTGTATGGTGGGTGAGCTCTCTTCTCCCTGCATCCTCAGGGCTTCAGTACAACAGAAGAACATGTCACTTCCTTTAGGATGTGCCTAGAAATGAGCTGGGCAGGGGGGTTTTCTCTGTAATGGGGTGCCTGGATACGTGGATTCTAATTCCGTTGGGCCCTGTCGTCAGGGAAGTGAGGTCACCATTGAATGGGGGCTCCTTACCAAACTTTCTGCTCCCACCAGAGCACCCTGAGCGTGCCCATCCCCTAGCTGCTCAAGGCTCACCCACCACTCCATGCCCTGTTCATCCAGTGACCCCCACACAGCCAATCCCAGCCCCTGGGAGTCCTGGGATGCAACTATTGTCCCCGCTTCTGGGAACAGAGATGGGTTCAGACCGAGTTAAGGTTAAGGTTAGGGTTAGGGTTAGGGTTAGGGTTAGTGTTAGCGAGAGACTTAGGGTTAGGGTTAGGGTGAGACATCGTTGGGGTCAGGGTTAGTGTTAGGGTTAGGGTAGGGGTCAGGGTTAGGGTTAGGTTCATGGTTAGGTTAAGGGTCAGGCTCACAATAGGGTCAGGGTTACCATTACTGTCAGAGTCAGGGTCAGGGTCAGTGTCAGGTTTACGGTCAGGATCAGGTATTGGTTTTAAGTCCACATTCGGGTCAGGGACAGGGTTATGTAGTGGTCATTGTTAGGGTCATGGTTAGGTTTAGGGTCAGGGCCAGGGTCAGGTTTAGGATCAGGGTCCCTAATCGCAATTTTCAGGGTTAGGTTTAGGGTCAGTGTCTGGTATAGGCAAAGTTCAGGGTTAGGGTTAGGATCATAGTCAGCTATAGGGTCAGGGTTATTGTTAAAGTTCAGCGTTAGTGTTAGGGTTAGCGTTAGGTTGATGGTTAGGGTTAGAACTTGTTAGGGTCAGGGTCCGTGGTAGGTTAGGGGTTAGTGTTAGGGTTAGTTTCAGCAATAGGATTCGGGGTAGGGCCCGCGTTAGTGTCAGGGTCAGGGTTACATTTACGGTTAGAGTAGGGTAGGCTAACAGCCAGGCTCAGGTTTAGTGTTCAGGTCAGGGTCGGGATCACTATTAGGCTCAGGGTTAGGTTTATGATCATGGCCTGGGTCAGGGTCAGGGTGAAGTTTAGAGCCAGTGTCAGGTTTAGGGTCAGGATCAGGTATTGGTTCAAAGTCCACATTTGGGTTAGGGACAAGTTTATGTAGTGGTCAGTGTTAGTGTCATGGTTAGGTTTAGGGTCAGGGCCAGGGTCAGGTTTAGGGTCAGGGTCTGGTAGAGGCAAAGTTCAGGGTTAGGGTTATGATCATAGTCAGTTATAAGGTAAGGGTTATTGTTAAAGTTTAGGTTTAGTGTTAGGGTTAGAGTTAGTTTGAGCGTTAGGGTTAGATTGGTTAGGGTCAGGATCCGCGGTAGGGTTAGAGTATAGTGTCAGGGTTAGGTTCAGCGATAGGATCGGCGGAGGACCCGTGGTACTGTCAGGGTTAGGGTTACGTTTAGGGGTAGAGTTAGGGTCAGGCTCACATTCAGTCTCAGGGTTAGTGTTAGGTTTGGATCAGGGTCACTGTTAGGGTCAGGGTTAGGTTGATGGTCATGGCCTGGGTCAGGGTCAGGGTGAAGTTTGGGCCAGTGTCAGGTTTAGCGTCAGGATCAGGTATTGGTTAAAGTCCACATTTGGGTCAGGGACAGGGTTATGTAGTGGTCAGTGTTAAGGTCATGGTTAGGATTAGGGTCAGGGTCAGGGTCAGGTGAAGGTCAGGGCCAGGGTCAGGTTTAGGTTCAGTCTTTGCTTTATGTTCGGTTCAGGTTCACAGTTAGATTTAGGGGAAAAGTTTGGGATGGGGTTAGGGTTAGAGTTAGAAGTAGTGTTATCGTGTGGGTTAGGGTTAGACAGGGTAAGGTCAGGGTGAGGGTTTGGTTTAGGGTAGGGGTTAGTGTTAGGGTCAGGGTCAGTGTTCGGTTTGGGTACAGGGTCCATATTAGGGTCAGTGTTAGGGTTACCTTTAGGTTTAGGTTTAGGGTCAGGCACACAGTCAGGGTCAGGGTTAGGGTTAGGGTCAGGGTTAGGTCAGCGTCAGGATTAGGATTAGGGTCAGGTCAGGGTCCTGTTTAGGGATGAGTCATAGTTAGGTTATCTCAGACTTAGGTTTAGGTTCAGGGTCCGGATCAGGGTCAGCATCAGGCTTAGGTTTAGGTTTAGGGTTCAGGTCAGGATCACGGTCAGGGTTAGGGTCAGGGTCAGGGTCAGGGCTCGGGTTAGGGTTTGGGGCAGGCTCACAGTGTCAGGGTCACGGTCAGTGGTTACTGTTAGGGTTCTCCCCGCTCCTGGTTCATTGTCCCCTCCCTTTAGGTTCTCAGGAAAAACCCTGGGCAGAAGGCTGTAGACCCCACACCCGATCCCACTTAGCCAGCATTACACTGGGATGTAAACATGACCTGCCCACCAGGCATCTAACCCCTCATCATCCTGCTCCTGCTTGGGACATCTTCACCCACGATGGCATGGCCAGGTCCTCTTTACACACAGAGCCACAGACACCCAGAGGCACACACACACACACACACACACACACACACACACACACACACACACACACACACACACACATGGGGAGGAGACTTAGAGCTATACCGCTCAATTAAAAGGTGTGGGACTCTCTGACTCTGAGCTCCCTGGTGTCACCTTTTGATTTTATTTGCCAAAGGGCCTGAGGCGTTGGGGAAGCCTGATATGACCTGCCAGTGAGGGGACGTGTATGGTGGGTGAGCTCTCTTCTCCCTGCATCCTCAGGGCTTCAGTACAACAGAAGAACATGTCACTTCCTTTAGGATGTGCCTAGAAATGAGCTGGGCAGGGGGGGGGGTTTTCTCTGTAATGGGGTGCCTGGATACGTGGATTCTAATTCCGTTGGGCCCTGTCGTCAGGGAAGTGAGGTCACCATTGAATGGGGGCTCCTTACCAAACTTTCTGCTCCCACCAGAGCACCCTGAGCGTGCCCATCCCCTAGCTGCTCAAGGCTCACCCACCACTCCATGCCCTGTTCATCCAGTGACCCCCCCACACAGCCAATCCCAGCCCCTGGGAGTCCTGGATGCAACTATTGTCCCCGCTTCTGGGAACAGAGATGGGTTCAGACCGAGTTAAGGTTAGGGTTAGGGTTAGGGTTAGGGTTAGTGTTAGCGAGAGACTTAGGGTTAGGGTTAGGGTGAGACATCGTTGGGGTCAGGGTTAGTGTTAGGGTTAGGGTAGGGGTCAGGGTTAGGGTTAGGTTCATGGTTAGGTTAAGGGTCAGGCTCACAATAGGGTCAGGGTTACCATTACTGTCAGAGTCAGGGTCAGGGTCAGTGTCAGGTTTACGGTCAGGATCAGGTATTGGTTTTAAGTCCACATTCGGGTCAGGGACAGGGTTATGTAGTGGTCATTGTTAGGGTCATGGTTAGGTTTAGGGTCAGGGCCAGGGTCAGGTTTAGGATCAGGGTCCCTAATCGCAATTTTCAGGGTTAGGTTTAGGGTCAGTGTCTGGTATAGGCAAAGTTCAGGGTTAGGGTTAGGATCATAGTCAGCTATAGGGTCAGGGTTATTGTTAAAGTTCAGCGTTAGTGTTAGGGTTAGCGTTAGGTTGATGGTTAGGGTTAGAACTTGTTAGGGTCAGGGTCCGTGGTAGGTTAGGGGTTAGTGTTAGGGTTAGTTTCAGCAATAGGATTCGGGGTAGGGCCCGCGTTAGTGTCAGGGTCAGGGTTACATTTACGGTTAGAGTAGGGTAGGCTAACAGCCAGGCTCAGGTTTAGTGTTCAGGTCAGGGTCGGGATCACTATTAGGCTCAGGGTTAGGTTTATGATCATGGCCTGGGTCAGGGTCAGGGTGAAGTTTAGAGCCAGTGTCAGGTTTAGGGTCAGGATCAGGTATTGGTTCAAAGTCCACATTTGGGTTAGGGACAAGTTTATGTAGTGGTCAGTGTTAGTGTCATGGTTAGGTTTAGGGTCAGGGCCAGGGTCAGGTTTAGGGTCAGGGTCTGGTAGAGGCAAAGTTCAGGGTTAGGGTTATGATCATAGTCAGTTATAAGGTAAGGGTTATTGTTAAAGTTTAGGTTTAGTGTTAGGGTTAGAGTTAGTTTGAGCGTTAGGGTTAGATTGGTTAGGGTCAGGATCCGCGGTAGGGTTAGAGTATAGTGTCAGGGTTAGGTTCAGCGATAGGATCGGCGGAGGACCCGTGGTACTGTCAGGGTTAGGGTTACGTTTAGGGGTAGAGTTAGGGTCAGGCTCACATTCAGTCTCAGGGTTAGTGTTAGGTTTGGATCAGGGTCACTGTTAGGGTCAGGGTTAGGTTGATGGTCATGGCCTGGGTCAGGGTCAGGGTGAAGTTTGGGCCAGTGTCAGGTTTAGCGTCAGGATCAGGTATTGGTTAAAGTCCACATTTGGGTCAGGGACAGGGTTATGTAGTGGTCAGTGTTAAGGTCATGGTTAGGATTAGGGTCAGGGTCAGGGTCAGGTGAAGGTCAGGGCCAGGGTCAGGTTTAGGTTCAGTCTTTGCTTTATGTTCGGTTCAGGTTCACAGTTAGATTTAGGGGAAAAGTTTGGGATGGGGTTAGGGTTAGAGTTAGAAGTAGTGTTATCGTGTGGGTTAGGGTTAGACAGGGTAAGGTCAGGGTGAGGGTTTGGTTTAGGGTAGGGGTTAGTGTTAGGGTCAGGGTCAGTGTTCGGTTTGGGTACAGGGTCCATATTAGGGTCAGTGTTAGGGTTACCTTTAGGTTTAGGTTTAGGGTCAGGCACACAGTCAGGGTCAGGGTTAGGGTTAGGGTCAGGGTTAGGTCAGCGTCAGGATTAGGATTAGGGTCAGGTCAGGGTCCTGTTTAGGGATGAGTCATAGTTAGGTTATCTCAGACTTAGGTTTAGGTTCAGGGTCCGGATCAGGGTCAGCATCAGGCTTAGGTTTAGGTTTAGGGTTCAGGTCAGGATCACGGTCAGGGTTAGGGTCAGGGTCAGGGTCAGGGCTCGGGTTAGGGTTTGGGGCAGGCTCACAGTGTCAGGGTCACGGTCAGTGGTTACTGTTAGGGTTCTCCCCGCTCCTGGTTCATTGTCCCCTCCCTTTAGGTTCTCAGGAAAAACCCTGGGCAGAAGGCTGTAGACCCCACACCCGATCCCACTTAGCCAGCATTACACTGGGATGTAAACATGACCTGCCCACCAGGCATCTAACCCCTCATCATCCTGCTCCTGCTTGGGACATCTTCACCCACGATGGCATGGCCAGGTCCTCTTTACACACAGAGCCACAGACACCCAGAGGCACACACACACACACACACACACACACACACACACACACACACACACACACACACACACATGGGGAGGAGACTTAGAGCTATACCGCTCAATAAAAAGGTGTGGGACTCTCTGACTCTGAGCTCCCTGGTGTCACCTTTTGATTTTATTTGCCAAAGGGCCTGAGGCGTTGGGGAAGCCTGATATGACCTGCCAGTGAGGGGACGTGTATGGTGGGTGAGCTCTCTTCTCCCTGCATCCTCAGGGCTTCAGTACAACAGAAGAACATGTCACTTCCTTTAGGATGTGCCTAGAAATGAGCTGGGCAGGGGGGTTTTCTCTGTAATGGGGTGCCTGGATACGTGGATTCTAATTCCGTTGGGCCCTGTCGTCAGGGAAGTGAGGTCACCATTGAATGGGGGCTCCTTACCAAACTTTCTGCTCCCACCAGAGCACCCTGAGCGTGCCCATCCCCTAGCTGCTCAAGGCTCACCCACCACTCCATGCCCTGTTCATCCAGTGACCCCCACACAGCCAATCCCAGCCCCTGGGAGTCCTGGATGCAACTATTGTCCCCGCTTCTGGGAACAGAGATGGGTTCAGACCGAGTTAAGGTTAGGGTTAGGGTTAGGGTTAGGGTTAGGGTTAGTGTTAGCGAGAGACTTAGGGTTAGGGTTAGGGTGAGACATCGTTGGGGTCAGGGTTAGTGTTAGGGTTAGGGTAGGGGTCAGGGTTAGGGTTAGGTTCATGGTTAGGTTAAGGGTCAGGCTCACAATAGGGTCAGGGTTACCATTACTGTCAGAGTCAGGGTCAGGGTCAGTGTCAGGTTTACGGTCAGGATCAGGTATTGGTTTTAAGTCCACATTCGGGTCAGGGACAGGGTTATGTAGTGGTCATTGTTAGGGTCATGGTTAGGTTTAGGGTCAGGGCCAGGGTCAGGTTTAGGATCAGGGTCCCTAATCGCAATTTTCAGGGTTAGGTTTAGGGTCAGTGTCTGGTATAGGCAAAGTTCAGGGTTAGGGTTAGGATCATAGTCAGCTATAGGGTCAGGGTTATTGTTAAAGTTCAGCGTTAGTGTTAGGGTTAGCGTTAGGTTGATGGTTAGGGTTAGAACTTGTTAGGGTCAGGGTCCGTGGTAGGTTAGGGGTTAGTGTTAGGGTTAGTTTCAGCAATAGGATTCGGGGTAGGGCCCGCGTTAGTGTCAGGGTCAGGGTTACATTTACGGTTAGAGTAGGGTAGGCTAACAGCCAGGCTCAGGTTTAGTGTTCAGGTCAGGGTCGGGATCACTATTAGGCTCAGGGTTAGGTTTATGATCATGGCCTGGGTCAGGGTCAGGGTGAAGTTTAGAGCCAGTGTCAGGTTTAGGGTCAGGATCAGGTATTGGTTCAAAGTCCACATTTGGGTTAGGGACAAGTTTATGTAGTGGTCAGTGTTAGTGTCATGGTTAGGTTTAGGGTCAGGGCCAGGGTCAGGTTTAGGGTCAGGGTCTGGTAGAGGCAAAGTTCAGGGTTAGGGTTATGATCATAGTCAGTTATAAGGTAAGGGTTATTGTTAAAGTTTAGGTTTAGTGTTAGGGTTAGAGTTAGTTTGAGCGTTAGGGTTAGATTGGTTAGGGTCAGGATCCGCGGTAGGGTTAGAGTATAGTGTCAGGGTTAGGTTCAGCGATAGGATCGGCGGAGGACCCGTGGTACTGTCAGGGTTAGGGTTACGTTTAGGGGTAGAGTTAGGGTCAGGCTCACATTCAGTCTCAGGGTTAGTGTTAGGTTTGGATCAGGGTCACTGTTAGGGTCAGGGTTAGGTTGATGGTCATGGCCTGGGTCAGGGTCAGGGTGAAGTTTGGGCCAGTGTCAGGTTTAGCGTCAGGATCAGGTATTGGTTAAAGTCCACATTTGGGTCAGGGACAGGGTTATGTAGTGGTCAGTGTTAAGGTCATGGTTAGGATTAGGGTCAGGGTCAGGGTCAGGTGAAGGTCAGGGCCAGGGTCAGGTTTAGGTTCAGTCTTTGCTTTATGTTCGGTTCAGGTTCACAGTTAGATTTAGGGGAAAAGTTTGGGATGGGGTTAGGGTTAGAGTTAGAAGTAGTGTTATCGTGTGGGGGTTAGGGTTAGACAGGGTAAGGTCAGGGTGAGGGTTTGGTTTAGGGTAGGGGTTAGTGTTAGGGTCAGGGTCAGTGTTCGGTTTGGGTACAGGGTCCATATTAGGGTCAGTGTTAGGGTTACCTTTAGGTTTAGGTTTAGGGTCAGGCACACAGTCAGGGTCAGGGTTAGGGTTAGGGTCAGGGTTAGGTCAGCGTCAGGATTAGGATTAGGGTCAGGTCAGGGTCCTGTTTAGGGATGAGTCATAGTTAGGTTATCTCAGACTTAGGTTTAGGTTCAGGGTCCGGATCAGGGTCAGCATCAGGCTTAGGTTTAGGTTTAGGGTTCAGGTCAGGATCACGGTCAGGGTTAGGGTCAGGGTCAGGGTCAGGGCTCGGGTTAGGGTTTGGGGCAGGCTCACAGTGTCAGGGTCACGGTCAGTGGTTACTGTTAGGGTTCTCCCCGCTCCTGGTTCATTGTCCCCTCCCTTTAGGTTCTCAGGAAAAACCCTGGGCAGAAGGCTGTAGACCCCACACCCGATCCCACTTAGCCAGCATTACACTGGGATGTAAACATGACCTGCCCACCAGGCATCTAACCCCTCATCATCCTGCTCCTGCTTGGGACATCTTCACCCACGATGGCATGGCCAGGTCCTCTTTACACACAGAGCCACAGACACCCAGAGGCACACACACACACACACACACACACACACACACACACACACACACACACACACACACACACACATGGGGAGGAGACTTAGAGCTATACCGCTCAATTAAAAGGTGTGGGACTCTCTGACTCTGAGCTCCCTGGTGTCACCTTTTGATATTATTTGCCAAAGGGCCTGAGGCGTTGGGGAAGCCTGATATGACCTGCCAGTGAGGGGACGTGTATGGTGGGTGAGCTCTCTTCTCCCTGCATCCTCAGGGCTTCAGTACAACAGAAGAACATGTCACTTCCTTTAGGATGTGCCTAGAAATGAGCTGGGCAGGGGGGTTTTCTCTGTAATGGGGTGCCTGGATACGTGGATTCTAATTCCGTTGGGCCCTGTCGTCAGGGAAGTGAGGTCACCATTGAATGGGGGCTCCTTACCAAACTTTCTGCTCCCACCAGAGCACCCTGAGCGTGCCCATCCCCTAGCTGCTCAAGGCTCACCCACCACTCCATGCCCTGTTCATCCAGTGACCCCCCCACACAGCCAATCCCAGCCCCTGGGAGTCCTGGATGCAACTATTGTCCCCGCTTCTGGGAACAGAGATGGGTTCAGACCGAGTTAAGGTTAGGGTTAGGGTTAGGGTTAGGGTTAGTGTTAGCGAGAGACTTAGGGTTAGGGTTAGGGTGAGACATCGTTGGGGTCAGGGTTAGTGTTAGGGTTAGGGTAGGGGTCAGGGTTAGGGTTAGGTTCATGGTTAGGTTAAGGGTCAGGCTCACAATAGGGTCAGGGTTACCATTACTGTCAGAGTCAGGGTCAGGGTCAGTGTCAGGTTTACGGTCAGGATCAGGTATTGGTTTTAAGTCCACATTCGGGTCAGGGACAGGGTTATGTAGTGGTCATTGTTAGGGTCATGGTTAGGTTTAGGGTCAGGGCCAGGGTCAGGTTTAGGATCAGGGTCCCTAATCGCAATTTTCAGGGTTAGGTTTAGGGTCAGTGTCTGGTATAGGCAAAGTTCAGGGTTAGGGTTAGGATCATAGTCAGCTATAGGGTCAGGGTTATTGTTAAAGTTCAGCGTTAGTGTTAGGGTTAGCGTTAGGTTGATGGTTAGGGTTAGAACTTGTTAGGGTCAGGGTCCGTGGTAGGTTAGGGGTTAGTGTTAGGGTTAGTTTCAGCAATAGGATTCGGGGTAGGGCCCGCGCTAGTGTCAGGGTCAGGGTTACATTTACGGTTAGAGTAGGGTAGGCTAACAGCCAGGCTCAGGTTTAGTGTTCAGGTCAGGGTCGGGATCACTATTAGGCTCAGGGTTAGGTTTATGATCATGGCCTGGGTCAGGGTCAGGGTGAAGTTTAGAGCCAGTGTCAGGTTTAGGGTCAGGATCAGGTATTGGTTCTGAAAGACCCGCGGATCCCCTTACCCAAGAATCCAACACTGCCACTGGATGCAATCAGCAAGAGGTTCTTTATTGTTACGCAGGCGCCTGCGGGTGGTCAGCGCGCGCCTGCGGGTGGTCAGCAGCTCCTGCTAGCTGAGCACACCCGGCTGGGGTGGTGCCGGGTTTTTTATAGACAGGTACAAACAAGTTTTGGGTGGGGCGCAACTGATTGGTGGACAGTTTGAACTTTTGAAAAAGGCATACTTGGTGTTAGTGGAGTGGATCAGGGGACCCACATGTGAAAGCAGACAAAGCAATCTTACAGAAGCAGAACTGGCCAGTTAGCCCACGCATGCGAAGAGAGCGGCGGGAAGGGGGAAACAAAGAGGGGAAGTTAGACCTTACTACTCAGCAGAAAGACATCCTGTCTACGTGACTATGTGGCCATGCAGCCCCCTTGCCTACATGACCATGCCCCTGCTATTAGGAGAGGGTATCTTGTTCAAACAGGAGTTAAGTGTCATGCCTTAGTAGCCAAGCTGTTACAGAAAGGCAAAAGAGCAGTTACATTGAATTCAACCCTGGGGGAAGGGTCTTTTCACTGCAAGGGGAGGAGGGGTACTCTTACACAACAAAAGAGCAGTTAATTATTTAAAGACTGGGGGGGGTCTTTCATTCCCCCCTTTTTCTTGATCATGGATAGAATCTTATATCCATTCGTCTTGTTCTTGCATGTCCTGCCCTTGCATTGAGCTAGTCCGGGGCTCTGTTTGCTTGAGGAGTTGGTATCGCTGTGTCAGTACCATAGTCTGAAAAACAGACAGGTGATCTTTAATGAACTGTACTAACCTGTTTAAGACACAAGGACCAAAAGTTAGAATTAATAACAGAATGATGAGAGGGCCCGTTATAGATGACAACAAAGTAGTAAGCCAAGGCAATCTGTTGAACCAGTTTTCGCAGTGGAGAAGGGTGAAGAGGGGGTGCAAGGCATCAGCCCCTTCTCCATCCTCAGCCAGCCTCCTGCTCCTTTATTTCCCCCTGAACAATCTTGACCCTGAAATCTTTAAGGTGGTTGAAGGTGGAAGGTCTCATCTTCTGTAACTTCTTCCTGCTGAATAGGGGCGTAGAGCTGTCCCTACCTACTGGGGTCAATATTGATCAGTGGAGGAATGTATAGGGGAGTTAGGAAAGGCGGAGGCAGCCGAATCCAGCGCTGACAGCGAAGAGGCGTCCTCTCACGCGACAAGGATCGTCCGTCATGGTGAAGTCATTGCAGCAATGGAGTCTCGGCACCAAGTAGAGAAACATTGAACAAAGCAACATATTAAGGTTAATAAGGCGATAATGAGAAGCCCGAAAAGGAGATTTGGCCATAGTCCTCCTTCAAACCAGGAACTTAACCAATCACTAAAAGAGAGAGAGAGACCTTGTAGAGCCTTAATCTGGGCATTCATGTCTTTTATTTAGTCCTGTGACATTTTTGTGATAGTCTGGAATGTACACACAACATTCTGTCTTGATAATTGCACATGTGCCACCCTGGGCTGCTGTCAGGACATCTAAGGCCATCCTTAGTATAGCGATAAGGAGGGTTTTGGAACTTAGGCCCATATTGGATTGGGGAGTTATGGATTGACAGCAATCCCCTTTCCTTCCAAATAGCTCCATGGGCATGTAGTACCAGGAAGGCATATTTGGAGTCAGTGTTAATGTTTTTAGGCTTTGGCAATTGAAAAGTGCTAGTGAGCACTTTGGCACACCTAGCTTTTCTTTATTTTTTTCTATGAAAACTACTGTCATCAGAAAACAAACTGTCATTCATATTTTTAACAGGGGCATCTTAAATCTGGCCAGATAGAGTAAGCAAGATCAATAACCTTTGAACATTTTTTTGCTCTATAGAGAAAGAAGTACAGTAGTCAGGTTCAGGCATACAGGTAACTAGGTTTAAAGTTTGACAAGTTTTAAGTATTATTTCTGGCTTATCTGTTAGTGTAGCCCAGTATTTAATAAGTCGGCCTCCATCATCCATTGGTGGTCTTTGGCTTCTAAGACAAATCTGGACCTGATGTGAAGTTATTACAGTCAGGGACAGTTCCATAGTGAGGTTTGAGGCACTTTTATAGGAGGGCTGTTCCATGCTTAGCTAAAGCATCTATTTGCAATTGCACCTCAACAGAGGTGGCCTCTAGGATAAATATGACAAAGGGATGAAACCAAGAAGACGACCTTTGAGTGGTCCAGCCTTAACAATATCCTGATTACAGAGGATCACTGGCAAGTGAGAAAACTTGTCAAGAGATAAGGGGAGTCCCCCATGGATCATTCAATCCACTCATAAAGAAAGTGGGGTCATCCACGGTGCCTCCAAGTCCATAGTTAATCCTATGGAGTGCGGTATGCTGGCTTTTAGGCAATTTCATTATTCCAGTTGTTTAATCATGTGCTGTGGGGTCTGCTAATATCCCCACAAAACAGTAAGATCAACTAAAGAAGCTATTGTACAACTTCTCTGAAGTTTACCTCAAATTGTTTAGCTTAGATAAACAAACATTTAAAGACAATCAAATCTAGAATTTAACATCCATAAAGGTGTGTTACTAAAACAATTTTTTTCTCTCTAAAATAACCCTCATTTCCAGAGATAGCCAAATCAGGACTAATTTACTTGTGAAACAAGTCCAGTTTTAACAAACTTGGCCTAATTATTTACATAAGCTCAGCAAGAACAGTGACTGTGATCAATAGATCTTTTAGAATCTGCTTTGCTGGAACTTTGTATAAGGAATCTCTAGGTTGAACTTTTAGTAGCCTCTCCGGGCCAGAAGCCAAGCCCTGTACTTGCCATCAGGCATGCCTGCAATACCTTTGGGCGAATTCCTCTTCCCGAGACTGCACCTACCAAGGAGTGACATTCTTTACTCACCTGGTGGGGCTGCTGGGAACTCTGTAAGCAAGGTATCAGGCCAACAGTCCCAAGGGGCTTTATGGCTCCAGGTTTCATAAAGTCAACCTTAGTTCCTTTAAACTGTCTGGTCATATCTGAGTCTTTTCAAATATGACATCCCAGTCAAAGCCTTGGTAAAATAACCGGTGTTTCCAATTCTTTCCTGTTACAAGGAGAACAGATTCTTATTGAACTTATGCAAATGACTGATTGCCATGGAAGAAAGAATACTTACTAAGACCTTTTGGTTTCAGAGGGTTCAGATAGAGAGAAAAGGTGAATGCTTTGAGCACTTTTACAAATGAGCACTTATACATCTCTATAAGATACAGATAACTTAAGAAAAAGTATCCCTAGTCTGGAAGAGCAAACATTAGAGAGAACCGGCAATGTTTAAAATAAGACAAAACATTAAGAGACACAACACTATAATCTTTTAGTTCATTTAGTCCCATGTTACTAAATCTGGTGAATGTGGCTTTAGTCAGTTTTGGAAATCCTTACCCATTTCAGTTTTAGGACTTTCAAGTATATCAAATATCTGTATTTGTCCTGAAAGTCCTTTATAGGAATCTCCTTGAAGATAAAACTCATTTTACAAGAGAATTAAAACAATTATAAATGACAAAAACTCAGAATGGATATGGTTAGAGCTAAAGAGACATGGGAATTTACAATTTAGCTGCAAGAAAATCAGGTTACAATTTCTGTGACATATAACATAAAACTTTAGGAAGTGCATAGAATCTCTAGAATAGTTATAGCATTTTCCCAAATGTAACCCAATGTTTATCACTGGTTTAAATCTTGTCAACAATTGCTAAAACCTTAGAAAGTTAAAAAAACACATGCCTAAATATAATTAGGGATGTTAAACACCTGATAAAACAAAACATGGGAACTGAATTTTTCAGGCGGGCAAAGAGGAAACCATTTACACTTTTTAACAGATCAATTAGCTAAGAAAACTTTGCCCCTTTTAAACAGAAAGAAAACCAGCATTTTATACCAGTGTCTTTCCCTTTTTTTATTTTACTTCTAAGTGTGCAGTCTTAAGATAGGAGTTTTCTGGGTTTCTCTCCTATCATGAATGATGTCGCAGACAAGGGAGGGGGGGGGGGATCTTTCCCCTGCTGTCCTGTTTGCATCCCTCATGGGAATTTAGGAGCGTCTTAGCTAAGGCCTGTCCGCATAAACCCCGGAGACCAGGCTACTCCGTGGAGTAGATGACCGTTATGCCATATGACACCCCGTGAGACTCAAGGTGCAGCCCCCTCAGACTCCGTAGCCAAAGTGGTGGAGCCATACAGACACATTCACACAGTCAGACACTCTTCAGATTCAAACAGGTTGGATACCCTCCCCTTTTGGGCGTCTCTGGCTAATGGGAGGTGATCAGTCTCCCCTTTCACTCTTTACAAATTAGAGTGAGTTTCTATGGTTACAGGCAAAGGAGGATGGTAACAGGGTGTTTTCGCAGTCCCTCAAGGTTGGGCTGCTTCCTTAATCTCTCAAGGCCAAATGGCCCTTATACTTGGAAGTATAATCTATGTGGAGGCAGGTCAGGAGAGTGCTAAATCACCTTGGAGGCTGTTTTTCTTTCTTTTTTAGTCTGTCCTGACCATATCTAAAATTTCTTTTGTGAAGATTTCCGTTCACAAACCTTCTACAACTTTCCTTTGCATTCAGGTTTTGTCCCAAGCCATTTCCTTCTAAACAACCATCTCATTTAGGACAAAATTACCTTCCCTTACCTTCAACAAAATGTATTCCCATTCCTTAAGTCTTTCTTACATATCTCCTACTTTCCTACATATAGAGTTTCCCTTTATTTCCATCAGTCTTAGTTACACTAAGCAGAACTTCGTATTCTTAGAAACACCTTTAGTTATTAACCAATTGTGAACTGTTACAACAGAATTCTTCAGGTGGCAATTTATGAATCAGTTAAGTGGCAAACAAGTTTACCAACAAATTTAAATACTCTTAGTTTCTTTGCAGTAAGAAGTCAAAAGCACAAACTTACATCCACTAATTAAAGACTTAGCATTTTATCCTGTTTGATTAGGACCTAGATGTCCACAATTCAATTCCATTTGTCATCCAAGCAAAACTTTAAAACCTTCAGGTTACCAAAGACTTTGAAAGCTATTTCAGCAATTACCCATTAGAACTTTGAGACAGACAATTAACCATCAGTTTAGTCATTCCTTTGCTAACAAATTTTAACAAGTAACACAAGCTTACTTGACCTTCAGTAAATTTTGAAGTTTCACATTTACTGCTGATAACTTAAAAGACAGGTCTTAATTAAACCAACAAACTTAACTTAGTTCCAATAGTGATTTATGTTCCACCTGGGCCCACTCCACTTTGAATGTTTACCTGAGACATGCGTGGGAAGATCTGGAGTGGGGAGGTGTTAGGTCCAGGGGGTGTTGTTCTTGCTCCTTGACAGTGGAGAGAGAAGGAGCTGTGGTGCATGATCTAGAGGCCAGTCATGCAGGCTGCACACACGTTGGTACAGAAACACGTAAGGGGGAAACAGAAGAAACAAAGTGCCGCCAGGAGGCAGAGAAAGGATTCCCAGTTTTGGAGCTCCTAAGCCCCAACAGAGGAGCAGACACCATGCTTTCCCACCAGCAAGGGGGAAGGGGTTAAGCAATCTAAGTCAGGCCAGAGAACACAAGGAAACTTCCCCGAAACAAAGAGAGTTTCGGCAGCTGCTTGGGAATATTCCTTATAGTCTCTGTCTCGAGTGAGACCAACCCCAGTTGGCTCCAGTTATAGCCATTAACACGGGAAGTGAATGAGGGAGAAGCCCCATTTTAGACTCAAAGAAAACACCAAGGACAACGAGTAGAACACACAAAACAATTAACAAAAAGGTCACTGCGCGGTTTCGGTATGCTACCGAAAGCAAGGTTTCCACCGGCCCAGAGGAGCCTCGAGATCTCCCTGCGGTGGACAGATTCCGTCCAGGGCCGAGGGATTCCTCTGGAACGGACAGACGGATATAACCCTCGGACAGATGAGGGGCTCCAAAAATTCGAGCCCCTCGACACCCTGGAGCGTCCCCCAGGGTTGGCAGGGGAGAAGTTCGAGCTCGTCAGCTCCTTCTCAAGCTGCCTACAGATACAGTCCAACAACGCACGCTGTTGTGCAAACACTATACCGCTACCCGCAGTATAGGTCAAACAGAGGCCTCACAAGACTAGAGACAGACAAGAACACGGGAACACGAGACAGGAGGCAAGGGTAGTGTTTCCCTTCCCAGTACGATGTTGCCGACAAGGGGAGGGGGATCTTTCAGGCGCTGTCCTGCTCGCGTCCCTCGCGGGAGCTTAGGAACGTCTTGGCTAAGGTCTATCCGTATAAGCCCCGGACCAGGCTACTCCAAGGAGTAGATGACCGTTATGCCGTATGACGTTCCGCGAGAATCAGGGTGCAGCCCACTCGGACTCCGTAGCCGAAGCCGTGGAGCCGCACGAACACATGCATACAATCAGGCACTCTCCAGACTCACACGGGTTAGACACCCTCCCAGAATATACCGACAGGAAACAAAAAAACAAAAAAAAAAACACACAGTTCTGAATGCTGGCCAGCTTACCTCCCGGTGGGAGTCAGTTGGATCCGTGGGCAAGAGTCCGAGGATCTCGGTGGGACCTCCAAATGAAAGACCCGCGGATCCCCTTACCCAAGAATCCAACACTGCCACTGGATGCAATCAGCAAGAGGTTCTTTATTGTTACGCAGGCGCCTGCGGGTGGTCAGCGCGCGCCTGCGGGTGGTCAGCAGCTCCTGCTAGCTGAGCACACCCGGCTGGGGTGGTGCCGGGTTTTTATAGACAGGTACAAACAAGTTTTGGGTGGGGCGCAACTGATTGGTGGACAGTTTGAACTTTTGAAAAAGGCATACTTGGTGTTAGTGGAGTGGATCAGGGGACCCACATGTGAAAGCAGACAAAGCAATCTTACAGAAGCAGAACTGGCCAGTTAGCCCACGCATGCGAAGAGAGCGGCGGGAAGGGGGAAACAAAGAGGGGAAGTTAGACCTTACTACTCAGCAGAAAGACATCCTGTCTACGTGACTATGTGGCCATGCAGCCCCCTTGCCTACATGACCATGCCCCTGCTATTAGGAGAGGGTATCTTGTTCAAACAGGAGTTAAGTGTCATGCCTTAGTAGCCAAGCTGTTACAGAAAGGCAAAAGAGCAGTTACATTGAATTCAACCCTGGGGGAAGGGTCTTTTCACTGCAAGGGGAGGAGGGGTACTCTTACACAACAAAAGAGCAGTTAATTATTTAAAGACTGGGGGGGGGTCTTTCAGTTCAAAGTCCACATTTGGGTTAGGGACAAGTTTATGTAGTGGTCAATGTTAGTGTCATGGTTAGGTTTAGGGTCAGGGCCAGGGTCAGGTTTAGGGTCAGGGTCTGGTAGAGGCAAAGTTCAGGGTTAGGGTTATGATCATAGTCAGTTATAAGGTAAGGGTTATTGTTAAAGTTTAGGTTTAGTGTTAGGGTTAGAGTTAGAGTTAGTTTGAGCGTTAGGGTTAGATTGGTTAGGGTCAGGATCCGCGGTAGGGTTAGAGTATAGTGTCAGGGTTAGGTTCAGCGATAGGATCGGCGGAGGACCCGTGGTACTGTCAGGGTTAGGGTTACGTTTTAGGGGTAGAGTTAGGGTCAGGCTCACATTCAGTCTCAGGGTTAGTGTTAGGTTTGGATCAGGGTCACTGTTAGGGTCAGGGTTAGGTTGATGGTCATGGCCTGGGTCAGGGTCAGGGTGAAGTTTGGGCCAGTGTCAGGTTTAGCGTCAGGATCAGGTATTGGTTAAAGTCCACATTTGGGTCAGGGACAGGGTTATGTAGTGGTCAGTGTTAAGGTCATGGTTAGGATTAGGGTCAGGGTCAGGGTCAGGTGAAGGTCAGGGCCAGGGTCAGGTTTAGGTTCAGTCTTTGCTTTATGTTCGGTTCAGGTTCACAGTTAGATTTAGGGGAAAAGTTTGGGATGGGGTTAGGGTTAGAGTTAGAAGTAGTGTTATCGTGTGGGTTAGGGTTAGACAGGGTAAGGTCAGGGTGAGGGTTTGGTTTAGGGTAGGGGTTAGTGTTAGGGTCAGGGTCAGTGTTCGGTTTGGGTACAGGGTCCATATTAGGGTCAGTGTTAGGGTTACCTTTAGGTTTAGGTTTAGGGTCAGGCACACAGTCACGGACAGGGTTCCGTTAGGGTCAGGGTTAGTTCAAGGTCAGTATTAGGTTTAGGGTCAGGGTCAGGGTCACGGTTAGGGATGAGTCATAGCTAGGTTATTCCAGAGTTAGTTTTAGGTCCAGGATCCGTACAAGGTCAGTGTCAGGCTCAGGTTCAGATTAAGGGTTCAGGTCGGGATCACGGTCAGTTTTTAGCGTCAGGGTCAGGGTCAGGGTTCGGGTTAGGGTTTGGGGCAGGCTCAGAGTCAGTGTCAGGGTCACGGTTAGTGGTTACTTTTAGGGTTCGCCCCGTTCCTGGGTCATGGACTCATGACTTGCCCACCAGTCATCTAACCCATCATCAGCCTGATCCTGCTTGTGGCATCTCCATCCACGATGGCATAGCCATTTCCTCTTTACATACAGACATAGAAACCCAGTGGCAAAACACTCACACATGCACACAGAGAGAGAGACAGGGAGGAGACCTAGGGCTACACCAGTCGAATAGAAGGTGTGGGACTCTCTGTCTCTGAGCCCCCTGGTGTCACGTTTTGATTTCATTAGCCAAAGGGCCTGCGGCGTTGGGGAAACCTGATATGACCTGACAGGGAGGGGACGTGTCTGGTGGGCGAGCTCTCTTCTCCCTGCATCCTCTCAGCTTCAGTACAGAAGAAGAACGTGTCGCTTCCTTTAGGATATGCCTAGAAATGAAATGAGCTGGGCAGGGGGGTGTTTTCTCTGTAATGGGGTGCCTGGATACGTGGGTTCCAATTCCGTTGGGCTCTGTCGTCAGGGAAGTGAGGTCACCACTGCCTGGGGGCTCCTTACCGAAACTTCCTGCTCGACCAGAGCTCCCTGAGCTACCGGTCCCCAAGCTGCTCAAGGCTCACACTCCACTCAACGCAGTGCCCATCCAGTGACCCCCATACAGCCTCCCCCTAGCCCCTGGGAAGCCTGGGTGCAGCTGTTGTCCCCGCTGGAGGGAGCAAGGCTGGGCTTAGATTAGGTTAGTGTTAGGGTTAGGGTTAAGAAAGACTTAGGGTCAGGGTTAGGGTTAGACGTCGTTGAGGTCAGGGTTAGCGTAAGGCTTAGGGTAGGGGTCAGGGTTAGGGTTAGTTTCATGGTTAGGTTTAGGGTCAGGCTCACAGTAGGGTCACGGTTAGTGTTATGGTCACAGTCAGTGACAGGATCAATGTTAGGATGAAGTTTAGGTTTAGGGTCAGGTTCAGGGTCATGGTCAGATTTAGTGTCAGGTTCAAGTTTTGGTGTGGGGGCAAGGTTCATGTCAGCGTCAGGGTTAGGTTTGGGACAGGTTTAGTGTCAGGGTTAGGGTCAGGGTCAGGATTAGGTTTACGGTTATGGTAAGGTCAGCTTTATGTTTAGGTTCTGTTTTATGAGTACGTTCAGGATCAGTGTTAGCTTTAGGGTTACGATACTGTTCAGGATCACGGATTGGGTCAGAGTTAGGTTTACAGTCAGGGTTAGGGTCAGTGTTAAGGTCAAGGACAGGGTCAGGTTTAAGGTTAAGGTCTGACATAGGCAAAGTTCAGAGTTAGGGTTATGATCAGGGTCAGGGAGAGGGTCAGGATTATTGTTAAAGTGGGGTTAGAGTTAGGATTAGAGGTAGTTTGAGGGTTGGGGTTAGACCGGGTTAGGGTCAGTGTCAGGGATAATGTTAGGGGTTAGTTTTAGGGTTAGGCTCAGCGTTAGGTTTCGGGTCAGGGCCCGTGTTAGTGTCAGGGTCAGGGTTACGTTTAGGGTTAGAGTTAGGTTCAGGCTCACATTCAGTGTCAGGGTTAGTGTTAGGGTCAGGTTTAGATCAGCATCAGGGTAGGATTAGGGTCAGGGTCTGGGTCATGGTTAGGTATTAGTCATATTTACGGTAATGTCAGAGTTAGGTTTAGGTTCAGGGTCCACATCAGGGTCCTTGCCAGGCTTAGGTTTTGTTTTGCGTTCAGGTAAGGATCACAGTCATGGTCAGGGTCAGAGTTAGGGTCAGGGCTTGGGTTAGGGTTGGGGGAGGGCTCACAGTCAGTGTCAGGGTCAGGGTTAGTGGTTACTGTTAGGGTTAGCCCTGCTCCTGAGTCATGGACCCAGCCATTCAGGGTCTCAGGATAAACCCTGGGCAGAAGGGTGTAGACCCTAAAACTGATCCCACTTAAGCAGCCTTAAACTGGGGGGTGAACATGACTTACCCACCAGACATCTAACCCCATATCAGCCTCATCCTGCTTGGGGCATCTCCATCCACGATGGCATGGCCAGGTCCTCTTTACACATAGACACAGAAACCCAGTGGCACACACACACACACACACACACACAAACACACAGAGACGGGGAGGAGACCTAGGGCTACACGGGTCGATTAGAAGGTGTGGGACTCTCTGACTCTGAGCCCCCTCATGTCTCCTTTTGATTTAATTAGCCAAAGGCCTGAGGCGTTGGGGAAACCTGATATGACATGCCAGGGAGGGGACTTGTCTGGCCGGCAAGCTCTCTTCTCCCTGAATCCTCTCGGCTTCAGTACAGCAGAAGAACATGTCGCTTCCTTTAGGATGTGCCTAGAAATGAGCTGGGCAGGGGGCTTTCTCTGTAATAGGGTGCCTGGATACGTGGGTTCCAATTCCTTTGGGCTCTGTCGTCAGGGAAGTGAGGTCACGACTGCCTGGGGGCTCCTTACCGAACTTCCTCCTGCACCAGAGCTCCCTGAGCTGCCGGTCCCCATGCTGCTCAAGGCTCACACTCCACTCAATAGAGTGCCCATCCAGTGACCCCCATATAGCCTCCTCCCAGAACCTGGGAGGCCTGGGTGCAGGGGTTGTCACTGCTGGAGGGAACAGAGCTGGGTTTAAACAAGGTTAGTGTTAGGGGTTAGGGTTAAGAAAGACTTAGGGTCAGGCTTAGGGTTAGACATCGTTGAGGTCAGGGTTAGCGTAAGGCTTAGGGTAGGGGTCAGGGTTATGGTTAGGTTCATGGTTCTGAAGCCTGAAAACTTAGGGTAAGGTCTAGGCTCTAGCCTGAAAACTGAGGTAGGGAAGAGATGATGACCTAGGCCATGGGCGGGTCTGATGTGCTCAGTGTGCGGTCAGCTGTCTGGGTGTTGGTCACGAGGTACGGGCTCAGGTTGTCAGATAGTGAATTAGTGCCCAGGTTAGACTATATATTTTGGGTGCATTCGAGTGCGTGTAGGTTCTTATCTCAAGATCTTCAGGATATGAAGAATGAGCGAGTCTGAGGCGCGTGCTCAGTCTTTTGTCTCTGGATTTTGTATCAGCGAAGACCGTGGAATGTTGGGGAGGCCTCATGGGCCATGGACGACTCTTGCTCTCTGTGGATTTGGCCCGATCCCAATTGTTTTTCGTCAATCTGTGGGATGGGAGGACTCCTTTCAGGTTTGTTACCTCAGGTGTCCCAACAAAAGAGGAATTCCAAAGCAGAGCCCTGGGGAAGACTGAAGGGACAACCCGAACTACGGTTAAAAAATTGGGGCCTAGGGGCATGGCAAGCCCAATATGCTGTCTCTCCATCCATCCAGCCACTGAGAGGCCTTACCTGAGGACTGGGCTCAGGCTGAGGGTCACAATGTGTGTTTGTGACCAATGTGGCCCGCAAGCATGGGCGGGGGCCTCATGGGCCACACTGTTTTCAACTACACTGAACCTTGTACAACATGCCAACCACAAGGTTTCTTGCCATGGGGAAAGAGTTCTGATTTCTGCATCATTTTCAAACCCGGGCCGTGATTGGAGATAAGGTCTTGGTTCTGAAGCCTGAAAATCGAAGTTGAGAAGAGATGACGTCCTAAGGCCATGGCGGGTCTGATGTGATCAGTGTGTGGCCAGCTCTCTGGGTGGGGCCAGGAAGTCCAGGCTCAGGCTGTGTCAGAAAGGGCATTAGTGCCCAGGTCAGCCTATATATTTGGGGTACAGCCAAATGGCGTGCAGGTTGATCCTCATTGGGGGTTTCTGGGTAGCCCAAGAGGGCAATATTTTTCTTCTGGAGGGCAGGCAGAGTGCTGCATTCTAGTCTGGATTGCCAAACTGGAGGTCTTGTGGGCCAGTAGTCTGAGGACGGAAGTCTGAGACCCCAAGCTAGAACTAGGATTCTGGGTGAGGGTATGTCAGGCACAATCTACAGACCTCAATGGATATCTCGTGCATCTGAAGTCAGGGCGAGGATCAGATGATCGCTCAGGTTGGACATTCTGGCCCTGATGGCGCCTTCTTGAAGGGGGGGTGGATCACGAGGCCATGGGGGTTTTCCCACGATGAGAGTTGTGAGAAGCTCCCAACTGCAAAGATTCTTCTGCAGGACAATTGAGACCAGTTGGTTGGCTCCAGGACAATGATTCCGAGCAGGGTTATAAGGATGGATGGCTGGGTAGCCCACCTCGCATTCCAATTGTCTCCACACAACAAGACAGGTTAGATCTGCTGATTCTGGGAGAGCAACCGAGGAGGCTGAGTTGAAATGGACTCTCCCGTAGATGTGTCCTTATATGATTTTGCATCTATGGAGACCTTGGAATGAAGCGGTGGGCTGGGGCCCTGAAGGGTTCTCCTAAAGAGAGGCTTTCACACAGCTCCATCGTGCACATTTCCCATGTGTAGATGAGATTTGTTCTGATGGGTGAGTCAAGAAACAGCCATATGCTGTTATTGAAATCCAGGCCTCTGAGGAGAGATGCCTGGAAACCAAAGCAATGGATCCGATAAGTGCCTAGGGGCCTGTTCGTTCCTTTTTACCTCTGTGGACTTGAGTCTACGGGTCTGAGTGCTGGTAGGTGCTTAGATGGGCCCAGATTGCCCCTGGTTGTCCTGGGAAGCGACAAATATTGGGATGGCCTCAGGGACTTTGGAGGTTTATCCTATTAGTAGGGTTATGGCCTTTGGAATGGGCACATACAATTCCCTTGGAGAGGGCAAGCACAGTCGTCAGGTTTGGCTCCAGGGGCCTGAGCCTGTAGGGTGTGTAGGCCAGGGCTGTTTGGACAGTTGTCTGAAAACACAAACTCGGCTTATGTTTCGGGTCATAGGTATGGCATGACTGATCTCCAGACCATGAGGAGAACTCTTCGGGTAATGAAAAAAGGGCGAGTGTGAGGCTCTTGGTCATGTTTTTATCTCTGGATATAGTGTCACTCATGGTCGTGAAATTTCCGGGTGACGTCATGGGAAATGGACGAGTCTTACTCTCTGGGAGTTTGGCCCCAACCAAAGAATTTGGGGTCATTCTGTGGGATGGAAGAAGTACGTTGTTCTGTTGTTGTTGATTTGTTTTGTTTTGTTTTTCAACCCCAGGTGTCCCACCAAATGAGGGATTCCAGAGTAGAGCCCTGGGGACGGGCGACTGGACAACCAGAAATCTGGTTAAAAATTGGGGCCTAGGGACATGTCAAGCCCATTATGACATCGAATGGTCCAGCCACTGAGAGGACGTACCAGAGGACAGGACTCACGCTGAGGGTCACAATGCGTGTTTATGCCCTCATCGCACTCAAGAATGGGCGGGGCCTCAGTGTGAATGCTGGTTTCTCCTACACTGAAAGTTGGACAACATGCCAACCACAAGGTTTCTTGCCATGAGTAAGGAAGAGCTCTGATTTCTGCATAACAGTCACCCCTGGACAGTGATTGGAGATAAGGTCTAGGTTCTGAAGCCTGAAAACTGAGGTAGGAAAGAGATGATGACCGAAGGACATGGCTGGTCTGATGTGCTCAGTGTGACGTCAGCTGTCTGGATGTTGGTCACGAGGTCCGGGCTCAGGTTGTCAGACAGTGCATTAGTGCCCAGGTTAGACTATATATTTTGGGTGCATTCGAGTGTCGTGTAGGTTCTTATCTGAAGAACTCTTCAGGATATGAAAATGAGCGAGAGTCTGAGGCGCGTGTGCTCAGGCTTTTGTCTCTGGATTTTGTATCAGCGATGGCCGTGGAATGTTGGGGAGGCCGCATGGGCCATGGACGAATCTTGCTCTCTGTGGATTTGGCCCGATCCCAATTTTTTTTTCGTCAAACTGTGGGTTGGGAGGACTCGTTTCAGGTTTTGTTACCTTAGGTGTCCCAACAAAAGAGGAATTCCAAAGCAGAGCCATGGGGAAGATTGAAGGGACAACCCGAACTTTGTTTAAAAATTGGGGCCTAGGGGCATGGCAAGCCCAATATGCTGTCTCTCCATCCAGCCACTGAAAGACCTTACCTGAGGACTGGGCTCAGGCTGAGGGTCACAATGTGTTTTTATGACCAATGTGGCCCGCAAACATTGGCGGTGCCTCATGGGCCACACTGGTTTCAAGTACACTGAACCTTGGACAACATGCCAACCACAAGGTTTCTTGCCATGGGGAAAGAGTTCTGATTTCTGCATCATTTTCAAACCCGGGCCGTGATTGGAGATAAGGTTTAGGTTCTGAAGCCTGAAAATCGAGGTTGAGAAGAGATGACGACCTAAGGCCATGGCGGGTCCGATGTGATCAGTGCGCGGCCAGCTGTCTGGGTCGGGCCAGGAGGTCCAGGGTCAGGCTGTGTCAGAAAGGGCATTAGTGCCCAGGTTCGCCTATATATTTGGGGTGCAGCTGAATGGCGTGCTGGTTGATCCTCTTTGGGGGTTTCCGGGTAGTCCCAGAGGGCAATGTTTTTCTTCTGGAGGGCAGGCAGAGTGCTGCATTGTAGTTCTGGATTGCCAAACTGGAGGGCTTGTGGGCCAGTAGTCTGAGGACGGAAGTCTGAGAACCCAAGCTAGGCCTAGGTTTCTGTGTGAGACCTGAATCAAGATCTCGTGCATCTGAAGTCAGGGCGAGTATCATACGATCACTCAGGTTGGACATTCTGTCCCTGATGGCCCCTTCTTGAAGGGGGGCTGGATCACGAGGCCATGGGCGTTTACGCACGATGGGAGTTGTGAGAAGCTCCCAACTGCAAAGATTCTACTACAGGACAATTGAGAACTGTGGGTTGGCTCCAGGACAAAGATTCCGAGCAGGGTTCTAAGGATGGATGGCTGGGTAGCCCACCTCGCATTCCAATTGTCGCCAAGAAAGAAGACAGGTTAGATCTGCTGGATCTGGGGGAGCAACCAAGGAGGCTGAGTTGAAATGGACTCTCCCGTGGATGTGTCCTAATATGATTTTGTGTCTATGGAGACCTTGGAATGAAGCGGTGGCACTGGGGACCTGAAGGGTTCTCCTAAAGACAGGCTTTCACACAGCTCCTTCGTGCAAGTTTCCCATGTGTAGATGAGATTTGTTCTGATGGGTGAGTCAAGAAACAGCCATATGCAGTTATTGAATACCAGGCCTCTGAGGAGAGATGACTGGAAACCAAAGCAATGGATCCGATAGGTGCCTAGGGGCCTGTTCGTTCCTTTTTACCTCTGGGGACATTTGTCTACTGGTCTGAGTGCCGGTAGGTGCTCAGATGGGCCCAGATTGCCCCTGTTTGTCCTGGGAAGCCACAAATATTGGGATGGCCTCAGGGACATTGGAGATTTATCCTATTAGTAGGGTTGTGGCCATTGGAATGGGCACATACAATTCCCTTGGAGAGGGCAAGCACAGTCGTCAGGTTTGGTTCCAGGGGCCTGTGCCTGTAGGGTGTGTAGGCCAGGGCTGTTTGGACAGTTGTCTGAAAACACAAACTCGGCTTATGTTTCGGGTCATAGGTATGGCATGACTGATCTCCAGACCATGAGGAGAACTCATCGGGTAATGAAAAAAGGGCGAGTGTGAGGCTCTTGCTCAAGTTTTTGTCTCTGGATATCGTGTCACTCATGGTCGTGAAATTTCCGGGTGACTTCATGGTAAATGGACGAGTCTTACTCTCTGGGGGCTGGCTCCGTCCAAAGAGTTTGGTGTCATTCTGTGGGATGGAAGAAGTCCGTTGTTCTGTTAATGTTGATTTGCTTTGTTTTGTTTTTCAACCTCAGGTGTCCCACCAAATGAGGGATTCCAGAGTAGAGCCCTGGGGAGGGGCGATGGGACAACCAGAAATATGGTTAAAAATTGGGGCCTAGAGACATGTCAAGCCCATTTTGACATCAATGGTCCAGGCACTGAGAGGGTGTACTAGAGGACAGGACTCACGCTGAGGGTCACAATGCGTGTTTATGCCCTCGTCGCACTCAAGAATGGGCGGGGCCTCAGTGTGAATGCTGGTTTCTCCTACACTGAACGTTGGACAACATGCCAACCACAAGGTTTCTTGCCATGGGTAAGGAAGAGTTCTGATTTCTGCATCACAGTCACCCCTGGGCAGTGATTGGAGATAAGGTCTAGGTTCTGAAGCCTGAAAACTGAGGTAGGGAAGAGATGATGACCTAAGGCCATGGCGGGTCCGATGAGCTCAGTGTGCGGCCAGCTGTCTGGGTGGGGCCAGGAAGTCCAGGCTCAGGCTGTGTCAGAAAGGGCATTAGTGCCCAGGTCAGCCTATATATTTGGCGTACAGTTGAATGCCGTGCAGGTTGATCCTCATTGGGGGTTTCTGGGTAGCCCCAGAGGGCAATGTTTTTCTTCTGGAGGGCAGGCAGAGTGCTGAATTGTAGTTCTTGATTGCCAATCTTGAGGGATTGTGGGCCAGTAGTCTGAGGACGGAAGTCTGAGAAGACAAGCTAGGCCTAGGTTTCTGGCTGAGACCAGAATCGAGATCTCGTGCATCAGACCCATGGCGGGTCTGATGTGTTCAGTGTGCGGTCAACTGTCTGGGTGTTGGTCAGGAGGTCCGGGCTCAGGTTCTGTCAGACAGTGCATAAGTGCCCAGGTTTGACTTTATAATTTGGGTACATTCGAGTGCCGTGTCGATTTTTTTCCTCCTTTTTGCTGCCTGCGCAGCTAATTAGGCAATATATATTTTCTAGAGGTCAGGCAGAGTGCTTCATTGTCGGTCCGTAATTGCCAAACGTGAAGGCTTCGGCGCCAAGAGTGTGAGGACGGAAGTCTGAGATCATAAGCTAGAATACGGTTTCAGGGTGAGGGCACGGCAGGTACCCCCCCTGCAGTTCTTAACCTATATCACATGCCTTTGAATTAAAGGCGAGGAACAGAAGTTGCCTCAGGTTGGAGTTTCTGTGCCTGACGGCCCCTTCATGAAGGGAGCGAAATCTCGAGGCCCTGGAGGTTTTCCCACGTTGGGAGTTGTGGGAAGCCCCCTTCAAGGATTCCTTCTGCGGGAAAATTGAGACCTGTTGGACAGCTCCAGGACGTCCCATATGGAATGACTCCAGAACACCGTTTGAGGATGGATGGCTGGGAAGCCAGCCTCGCATTCCAATTGTCTCCTAGCAACAAGACAGTTTAGATCTTATGGATCTGCGGGAGCAACCGGGGAGGCTGAGTTTTAAATGGACTTTCCTGAGGATGGGTCTAATGTGTGTTTGTGTCCATGAGGGCCTTGGAATGGGGCGGTGGCACCGGGACCCTGAAGTATATTCCGAAGCTTTTGACACAGCTCCCATGCACACGTTTCCTTGTGGAGACGATATTTGTTCTTATGGTGCCTCAAGAAAACCCCTATGCTGGAATTGGAATCCAGGCTTTTGAGGAGACATGCCTGTAAAACAAAGCAAAGGATCCGATAATGGCCTAGGGTCCTGTCTGGTTCAATCTTCTTCTCTGGGGACATCCATCTATGGTATGAGTGGAGGTAGATGCTCAGCTGGTGTCAGACCACACTTTTTTTGTCCCGGGCGACCTATACTATTGGGATGGCCTCCGGGGCTTTGGAGGTTTCTCCTAATTTATACGATTTTGGACAATGGAATGGGGCAGAATTCCCATGGATTAGGTAGGCACAGTCCAAATGTGAGGCTCCAGGGGCCCCAGCCTGGAGGGGGTGTGTGGCCCAGGACTTTGAGGACAGAAGTCTGAAAACACAAACTCAGCTTAGGTTTGAGGACGTAGGTATGGCATGCCCGATCTACAAGCCATGGGGAGAACTCTTCACGATATGAAGAATGAGCGAGTCTGAGGCGCTTGCTCAGGCTTTTGTCTCTGGATTTTGTACCAGCGATGGCCCTGGAATGTTGGGTAGGCCTCATGGGCCATGGACGAATCTTCCCTCTCTGTGGATTTGGCTCGATCCCAATTGTTTTTTCGTCAATCTGTGGGATGGGAGGACTCCTTTCAGGTTTGTTACCTCAGGTGTCCCACCAAAAGAGGAATTCCAAAGCAGAGCCCTTGGGAAGAGTGAAGGGACAACCCGAACTATGGTTAAAAATTGGGGCTTCGGGGCATGGCAAGCCCAATATGCTGTCTCTCCATCCAGCCACTGAGAGGCCTGACCTGAGGACTGGGCTCAGGCTGAGGGTCACAATGTGTGTTTGTGACCAATGTGGCCCGCAAGCATAGGCGGAGCCTCATGGGCCACACTGGATTCAACGACACTGAACGTTGGACAACATGCCAACCAAATGGTTTTCTTGCCATGGGGAAAGAGTTCTGATTTCTGCATCATTTTCAAACCCGGGCCGTGATTGGAGATAAGGTCTAGGTTCTGAAGCCTGAAAACCGAGGTTGAGAAGTGATGACGACCTAAGGCCATGGCGTGTCTGATGAGCTCAATGTGCGGCTAGCTGTCTGGGTGGGGCCAGGAGGTCCAGGCTCAGGCTGTGTCAGAAATGGCATTAGTGCCCAGGTCAGCCTATATATTTGGGGTACAGCCGAATGGAGCGCAGGATGATCATCATTTGGGGTTTCTGGTTAGCCCCAGAGGGCAATGTTTTTCTTCTGGAGGGCAGTCACAGTGCTGCATTGTAGTTCTGGATTGCCAAACTGGACGGCTTGTAGGCCAGTAGTCTGAGGATGGAGTCTGAGAACACAAGCTAAGCCTAGGTTTCTGGTTGACGATATGGCAGGCACAATCTACAGACCTGAATCGAGATCTCTTGCATCTGAAGTCAGGGCGAGGATCAGACGATCACTCAGGTTGGACTTTCTGTCCCTGATGGCCCCTTCTTGAAGGGGTTGGTTGATCACAAGGCCATGGCGGTTTTCCCACGATGGGAGTTGAGAGAAGCTCCCAACTGCAAAGATTCTTCTGCAGGACATTTGAAACCTCTTGGTTGCTCCTGGCCAACGATTCCGGGCAGGGTTCTAAGGATGGATGGCTGGGTTTCCCACCTCGCATTCCAATTGTCTCCAAGCAACAAGACAGGTTAGATCTGCTGGATCTGGGGGAGAAAACGAGGAGCCTAAGTTGAAATGGAGTCTCCCGTGGATGTGTCCTAATATGTCTTTGTGTCTATGGAGACCTTGGAAAGAAGCGGTGGGCACAGGGGCCCTGAAGGGTTCTCCTAAACAGAGGGTTTGACACAGCTCCAATGTGCAATGTTTTTCGTCTGGAGGGCAGGCAGAGTGCTGCATTGTAGTTCTGGATTGCCAAACTGGAGGGCTTGTGGGCCCGTAGGCAGAGGACGGAATTCTGAGAACCGAAGGTAGGCCTAGGTTTCTGGGTGAGGTTATGGCAGGCACAATCTACAGACCTGAATCGAGATCTCGTGCATCTAAAGTCAGGGCGAGGATCAGACGATCGCTCAGTTTGGACTTTCTGTCCCTGATGGCCCCTTCTTGAAGGGGTGGGTGGATCACGAGGCCTTGGGGGTTTTCCCATGACGGGAGATGTGAGAAGCTCCCAACTGCAAAGATTCTTCTGCAGGACAATTGAGACATGTTGGTTGGCTCCAGGCCAATGATTCCGAGCAGGGTTCTAAGGATGGATGGCTGGGTAGCCCACCTTGCATTCCAATTGTCTCCAAGCAACAAGACAGGATAGATCTGCTGGATATCGGGGAGCACCCGAGGAGGCTGAGTTGAAATGGACTCTCCCTGGATGTGTCCTAATATGTCTTTGTGTCTATGGAGACTTTGGAATGAAGTGGCGGCACTGGAGCCCTGAATGGTTCTCCTAAGCAGAGGCTTTGACACAGCTCCAATGTGCAAGTTTCCCATGTGTACATGAGATTTGTTCTGACGGTGAGTCAAGAAACAGCCATATGCTGGTATTGAAATCCAGGCCTCTGAGGAGAAATGCCTGGAAAACAAAGCAAGGGATCCGAATAGTGCCTAGGGGCCTGTTCGTTCCTTTTTACTTCTGGGGACATCAGTCTACGGGTCTGAGTGCATGTAGGTGCTCAGATGGGCTCAGATTGCCCCTGTTTGTCCTGGGAAGCCACAACTATTGGGATGGCCTCAGGGACTTTGGAGGTTTATACTCTTAGTAGGGTTTTGGCCATTGGAATGGGCACATACAATTCCCTTGGAGAGGGCAAGCACAGTCCTCAGGTTTGGCTCCAGTGGCCTGAGCTTGTAGGGTGTGTAGGCCAGAGCTGTTTGGGACAGTTGTCTGAAAAACACAAACTCGGCTTATGTTCGGGTCATAGGTATGGCAGGAATGATCTACAGACCATGAGGAGAACTCTTTGGGATATGAAAAAAGGGCGAGTGTGAGGCTCTTGCTCAAGTTTTTGTCTCTGGATATCGTGTCACTCATGGTCGTGAAATTTCCGGGTGACTTCATGGGAATTGGACGAGTCTTACTCTCTGGGGCTTTGGCCCCGTCCAAAGAGTTTGGGGTCATTGTGTGGGATGGAAGAGGTCCGTTTTGTTGTTGTTCTTGATTTTTTTTTTTTTTTTTGTTTTACAACCTCAGGTGGCCCACCAAATGAGGGATTCCAGAGTAGAGCCCTGGGTATTGGTGACTGGACAACCAGAAATCTGGTCAAAAATTGGGGCCTAGGGACATGTCAAGCCCATGATGACATCTAAGGGTCCAGCCACCGAGAGGACTTACTAGAGGACAGGACTCACTCTGAGGGTCACAATGCGTGTTTTTATGCCCCGGTCGCACTCAAGAATGGGCGGGGCCTCAGGGTGAATGCTGGTTTCTCCTACACTGAACGTTGGACAACATGCAAACCACAAGGTTTCTTGGCATGGGTAAGGAAGAGTTCTGATTTCTGCATCACAGTCACCCCTGGGCAGTGATTGGAGATAAGGTCTAGGTTCTGAAGCCTGAAAACTGAGGTAGGGAAGAGATGATGACCTAAGGCCATGGCGGGTCTGATGTGCTCAGTGTGCGGTCAGCTGTCTGGGTGTTGGTCAGGAGGTCCGGGCTCAGGTTGTGTCAGACAGTGCATTAGTGCCCAGGTTAGACTCTATATTTTGGGTACGTTCGAGTGCCGTGTAGGTTTTTCCTCCTTTAAGCTGCCTGGGCAGCTCATTAAGCAATATATTTTTTCTAGAGGGCAGGCAGAGTGCTTCATTGTCGGTCCGGAATTGACAAAAATGAGGGATTCGGGGCCAGGAGTGTGAGGACGGAAGTCTGAGATCAAAAGCTAGACTTCGGTTTCATGGTGAGGGCATGGCAGGTACCCCCTGCAGATCTGAAAGAATATCTCATGCATCTGATGACAGGGCGAGGATCAGACGTTGGCTCAGTTTGGAGTATCTGTGCCTGATGGCCCCTTCATGAAGGGAGCGGAATCTCGAGGCCCTGGAGGTTTTTCCCACGTTGGGAGTTGTGGGAAGCCCCCTTCAAGGATTCCTTCTGCGGGACAATTGAGACCTGTTGGACAGCTCCAGGACATCCCATATGGAATTACTCCAGAGCACCGTTCGAGGATGGATGACTGGGAATCCCGCCTCGCATTCCAATTGTCTCCTAGCAACAAGATAGTTTAGATCTGATGGATCTGCGGGAGCAACCAGGGTGGCTGAGTTGAAATGGACTTTCCTGAGGATGGTTCCTAATGTGTGTTTGTGTCCATGAGGGCCTTGGAATGGGGCAGTGGCACCTGGACCCTGAAGTGTTCTCCTAAGCTTCTGGCATAACTCCCATGCACACGTTTCCTTGTGGAGACGAGATTTGTTTTATGGTGCCTCAAGAAAACCCCTATGCTGGTATGGGAATCCAGGCTTTTGAGGAGACATGCCTGTAAACCTACGCAAAGGATCCGATATAGGCCTAGGGTCCTGTCTGGTTCAATCTTCTCCTATGGGGACACCCATCTATGGTATGAGTGGAGGTAGATGCTCAGCTGGTGTCAGACCGCCCTTCTTTGTCCCGGGCGACCTACACCATTGGGATGGCCTCCGGGGCTTTGGAGGTTCTCTTAATTTGTACGATTTTGGACAATGGAATGGGCAGAATTCCCAGGATTGTGTAGGCACAGTCCTAATATGTGGCTCGAGGGACCCAGCCTAGAGGGTGTGTGGCCCAGGAGTTTGAGGACAGAAGTCTGAAAAACACAAACTCAGCTTAGGTTTGGGGACGTAGGTATGGCACGCCCGATCTACAAACCATGGGAAGAACTCTTCAGGATATGAAGAATGAGCGAGTCTGAGGCGCTTGCTCAGGCTTTTGTCTCCGGATTTTGTATCAGCAATGGCCCTGGAATGTTGGGTAGGCCTCATGGGCCATGGCCGAATCTCACTCTCGGTGGATTTGGCCCGATCCCAATTGTTTTTCGTCAATCTGCGGGATGGGAGGACTCCTTTCAGGTTTGTTACCTCAGGTGTCCCACCAAAAGAGGAATTCCAAAGCAGAGCCCTGGGGAAGAGTGAAGGGACAACCCGAACTATGGTTAAAAATTGGGGCCTAGGGGCATGGCAAGCCCTATATGCTGTCTCTTCATCCAGCCACTGAGAGGCCTTACCTGAGGACTGGGCTCAGGCTGAGGGTCACAATGTGTGTTTGTGACCAATGTGGCCCGCAAGCAAGGGCGGGGCCTCATGGGCCACACTGGATTCAAGTACACTGAACGTTGGACAACATGCCAACCCTAACCCTCACCCATCTGAGCACCTACCTGCACTCAGACCCGTAGACTGATGTCCCCAGAGGTAAAAAGGAACGAACAGGCCCCTAGGCAACTATCGGATCCATTGCTTTGGTTTCCAGGTATCTCCCCTCAGAAGCCTGGATTTCAATAACAGCATTAGGCTGTTTCTTGACTCACCCATCAGAACAAATCTCATCTACACACGGGAAACTTGCACGATGGAGTTTGTGAAAGCCTCCCTTTAGGAGAACCCTACAGGGCCCCATTGCCACCGCTTCATTCCAAGGTCTCCATAGACACAAAATCATATAAGGACACATCCACGGGAGAGTCCATTTCAACTCTGCCTCCTCGGTTGGTACCCCAGATCCAGCAGATCTAACCTGTCTTGTTGCTTGGAGACAATTGGAATGCGAGGTGGGCTACCCAGCCATCCATCCTTAGAACCCTGCGTGGAATCCTTGTCCTGGAGCCTACCAACAGGTCTCAATTGTCCTGCAGAAAAATCTTTACACTTGGGAGCTTCTCACAACTCCCATCGTGGAAAAACCATGGCCTCGTGATCCACACCCCCCTTCAAGAAGGGGCCATCAGGGACAGAATGTCCAACCTGAGCGATCGTCTGATCTCGCCCTGACTTCAGATGCACGATATCTCAATTCAGGTCTGTAGATTGTGCCTGCCATATCCTCACCCAGAAACCTAGGCCTAGCTTTGTTTCTCAGACTTCCATTCTCAGACTACTGGCCGACAAGCCCTCCAGTTTGGCAGTCCAGAACTACAATGAAGCACTCTGCCTGCCCTCCAGAAGAAAAACATTGCCCTCTGTGGCTACCCAGAAAACCCCAATTGAGGATCCACCTGCACGCTATTCGGCTGTACCCCAAATATATAGGCTGACCTGGGCACTAATGCCCTTTCTGACACAGCCTAAGCCTGGACCTCCTGGCCTCACGCAGACAGCTGGCCTCACACTGAGCACATCCGACCCACCTTGGCCTTAGATCGTCATCTCTTCTCAACCTCGGTTTTCAGGCTTGAACCTAGACCTTATCACCAATCACGGCCCGGGATTGAAAATGATGCAGAATTCAGACCTCTTTCCCCATGGCAAGAAACCTTGTGGTTGGCATGTTGTCCAAGGTTCAGTGTCGTTGAAACCAGTGTGGCCCAAGAGGCCCCGCCCATGCTTGCGAGCCACATTGGTCACAAACACACATTGTGACCCTCAGCCTGAGCCCAGTCCTCAGGTAAGGCCTCTCAGTGGCTGGATGGAGAGACAGCCTATTGGGCTTGCCATGCCCCTAGGCCCCAATTTTTAAGCAAAGTTCGGGTTGTCCCTTCACTCTTCCCCAGGGCTCTGCTTTGGAATTCCTCTTTTGGTGGGACACATTAGGTAACAAACCTGAAAGGAGTCCTCCCATCCCACAGATTGACGAAAAACAAAAGGGATCGGGCCAAATCCACAGAGAGCAAGATTCGTCCATGGCCCATGAGGCCTCCCCAACATTCCACGGCCATCGCTGATCCAAAATCCAGAGACAAAAAGACTGAGCACGCGCCTCAGACTCGCTCATTCTTCATATACTGAAGAGTTCTTCAGATAAGAACCTACACGGCACTCGAAGGCACCCAAAATATATAGTGCAGTGTCTGTCAACCTGAGCCCGGACCTCGTAACCAACACCCAGACAGCTGACCTCACACTGAATACAGCAGACCCGCCATGGCCTTAGGTCATCATCTCTTCCCAACCTCAGTTTTCAGGCTTCAGAACCTAGACCTTATCTCCAATCACTGCCCAGGGGTGACTGTGTAGCAGAAATCAGAACACTTCCTTACCCATGGCAAGAAACCTTGTGGTTGGCATGTTGTCCAACGTACAGTGTAGGAGAAACAAGCATTCACCCTGAGGCCCCGCCCATTCTTGAGTGCGACGAGGGTATAAACACGCATTGTGTCCCTCAGCGTGAGTGCTGACCTCTAGTACATCCTCTCAGTGGCTGGACCATTACATGTCATAATGGGCTTGACATACCCTATGCCCCAATTTTTTTTAACCAGATTTCTGGTTGTTCCAGTCCCCCCTCCCCAGCGCTCTACTCTGGAATCCCTCATTTGGTGGGACACCTGAGGTTGAAAAGCAAAACAAAACAAATCAACAACAACAGAACAACGGATTTCTTCCATCCCACAGAATGACACCAAACTCTTTGGACGAGGCCAAGCCCCCAGAGAGTAAGACTCGTCCATTTCCCATGAAGTCACCCAGAAATTTCACGACCATGAGTGACATATATCCAGAGACAAAAAAATTGAGCAAGAGCCTCACACTCGCCCTTTTTTCATATCCCAAAGAGTTCTCCTCATGGTCTGTAGATTAGTCCTGCCATACCTATGAACCGGAACATAAGCCGAGTTTGTGTTTTCAGACAACTGTCCAAACAGCCTGGCCTACACACTCTAAAGGTTCAGGCCCCTGGAGCCAAACCTGACGACTGTGCTTGCCCTCTCCAAGGGAATTGTATGAGCCCACTCCAATGGCCACAACCCTACTAATAGGATAAACCTCCAAAGTTCCTGAGGCCATCCCAATATTTGTGGCTTCCCAGGACAAACAGGGGTAATCTGGGCCCATCTGAACACCGAACGGCAGTCAGAACCGTAGACTGATGTCCCCAGAGGTAAAAAGGAACGAACAGGCCCCTAGGCACCTATCGGATCCATTGCTTTGGTTTCCAGGCAACTCTCCTCAAAGGCCTGGATTTCAATAAGAGCATATGGCTTTTTCTTGACACACCCATCAGAACAAATCTCATCTACACATGGGAAACTTGCACGATGGAGCTGTGTGAAAGCCTCTCTTTAGGAGAACCCTTCAGGGCCCAAGTGCCACCGCTTCATTCCAAGGTCTCCATAGACACAAAATCATATTACCACTCATCCACGGGAGAGTCCATTTCAACTCAGCCTCCTAGGTTGCTCCCTCAGATCCAGCAGATCTAACCTGTCTTGTTGCTTGGAGACAATAGGAATGCGAGGTTGGCTACCCAGCCATCCATCCTTAGATCCCTGCTTGGAATCCTTGTCCTGGAGCCTACCAACAGGTCTCAATTGTCCTGCAGAAGAATCTTTGCACTTGGGAGCTTCTCTCACACCTCCCATCTTGGGAAAACCCCCATGGCCTCTTGATCCACCCCCCCTTCCAGAAGGGGCCATCAGGGACAGAATGTCCAACCTGAGCGATCGTCTGATCATCGCCCTGACTTCAGATGCCCGAGATCTCGATTCAGTTCTGTAGATTGTGCCTGCCATATCCTCACCCTGAAACCTAGGCCTAGCTTGGGTTCTCAGACTTCCGTCCTCAGACTACTGGCCCACAAGCCCTCCAGTTTGGCAATCCAGAATTACAATGCAGCACTCTGCCTGCCCTCCAGAAGAAAAACATTGCCCTCTGGGGCTACCCAGAAACCCCCAATGAGGATCAACCTGCACGCCATTCGGGTGTACCCCAAAAATATAGGCTGAACTGGGCACTAATGACCTTTCTGACACAGCCTGAGCCTGGACCACCGGGCCCCACCCAGACATCTGGCCGCACACTGAGCACATCGGACCTGCCATGGCCTTAGGTCGTCATCTCTTCTCAACCTTGATTTTCAGGCTTAAGAACCTTGACCTTATCTCCAATCCCTGCCCAGGTATGAAAATGATGCAGAAATCAGAACTCTTTCCCCATGGCAAGAAATCTTGTTGTTGGCATGTTGTCCAAGGTTCAGTGTCGTTAAAACCAGTGTGGCCCATGAGACCCCCCACCCATGCTTGCGGGCTACATTGGTCATAAACACACATTGTGACCCTCAGCCTGAGCCCAGTACTCAGGTAAGGCCTCTCAGTGGCTGGATGGAGAGACAGCATATTGGCCTTGCCATGCCCCTAGGCCCCTATTTTTAACCATAGTTCGGGTTGTCCCTTCCCTCTTCCGCAGGGCTCTGCTTTGGAATTCCTCTTTTGGTGGGACACCTGAGGTACCAAACCTGAAAGGAGTCTCTCCCATCACACAGATTGACGAAAAAAAACAATTGGGATCGGGCAAATCCACAGAGAGCAAGATTCGTCCATGGCCCATGAGGCCTCCCCAATATTCCACGGCCATCCCTGATACACAATCCAGGGACAAAAGCCTGAGCACGCACCTCAGACTCGCTCATTCTTCATATCCTGAAGAGTTCTTCAGATAAGAACCTACACGGCACTCGAAGGCACCCAAAATGTATAGTCTAACCTGGGCCCTAATGCACTGTCTGACAACCTGAGCCCGGACCTCGTGACCAACACCCGGACAGCTGACCGCACACTGAGCACATCAGACCCGCCAAGACCAAGATCTCTTCCCTACCTCAGTTTTCAGGCTTCAGAACCTTGACCTTATCTGCAATCACTGCCCAGGGGTGACTTTGATGCAGAAATCAGAACTCTTCCTTACCGATGGCAAGAAACATTGTGGTTGGCATGTTGTCCAACGTTCAGTGTAGGAGAAACCAGCATTCACCCTGAGGCCCCGCCCATTCTTGAGTGCGCCGAGGGTATAAACACGCATTTCGTCCCTCAGCGTGAGTCCTGTCCTCTAGTACGTCCTCTCAGTGGCTGGACCATTAGATGTCATCATGGGCTTGACATGTCCCTAGGCCCCAATTTTTAACCAGATTTCTGGTTGTCCAGTCGCCCCTCCCCAGGGCTCTACTCTGGAATCCCTCATTTGGTGGGAAACCTGAGGTTGAAAAACAGAACAAAACAAACCAACAACAACAGAACAACGGACTTCTTCCATCCCACAGAGTGACCCCAAACTCTTTGGACGGGGCCAAACCCCCAAATAAAGACTCGTCCATTTCCCATGAAGTCACCCGGAAATTTCACGACCATGAGTGACACGGTATCAAGAGACGAAAAACTTGAGCAAAAGCCTCACACTCGCCCTTTTTTCGTATCCCGAAGAGTTCTCCTCATGGTCTGTAGATCAGTCCTGCCATACCTATGACCCGAAACATAAAGCCAAGTTTGTGTTTTCAGACCACTGTCCCAACAGCCCTGGCCTACACACCCTACAGGCTCAGGCCCCTGGAGCCAAACCTGACGACTGTGCTTGCCCTCTCCATGGGAATTGTATGTGCCCATTCCAATGGCCACAACCCTACTAAGAGGATAAAACTCCAAAATTCCTAAGGCCATCCCAATGGTTGTGGCTTCCCAGGACAAACAGGGGCAATCTGAGCCCATCTGAGCACCTACCTGCACTCAGACCCGTAGTCTGATAACCCCAGAGGTAATAAGGAACAAACAGGCCCTAGGCACCTATCGGATCCATTGCTTTGGTTTCGAGGCATCTCTCCTCAGAGGCCTGCATTTCAATAACAGCATATGGCTGTTTCTTGACTCACCATCAGAACAAAGCTCATCTACACATGGGAAACTTGCACGATTGAGCTGTGTGAAAGCCTCTCTTTAGGAGAACCCTTCAGGGCCCCAGTGCCACCGCTTCATTCCAAGGTCTCCATAGACACAAAATCATATTAGGACACATCCACGGGAGAGTCCATTTCAACTCAGCCTCCTAGGTTGCTCCCCCAGATCCAGCATGTCTGACCTGTCTTGATGCTTGGAGGCAATTGGAATTCGAGGTAGGCTACCCAGCCATCCATCCTTAGAACCCTGCTCGGAATCGTTGTCCTGGAGCCAACCAACAGGTCTCAATTGTCCTGCAGAAGAATCTTTGCAGCTGGGAGCTTCTCCCAACTCCCATCGTGGGAAAATCCCCATGGCCACGCGATCCACCCCCCCCTTCAAGAAGGGTACATCAGGGACAGAATGTCCAACTTGAGCGATCGTCTGATTCTCGCCCTGACTTCAGAAGCACGAGATCTCGATTCAGGTCTGTAGATTATGCCTGCCATATCCTCACCCAGGAACCTAGGCCTATCTTGGGTTCTCAGACTTCTGTTCTCAGACTACTGGCCCACAAGCCCTCCAGTTTGGCAATCCAGAACTGCAATGTAGCACTCTGCCTGCCCTCCAGAAGAAAAACATTGCCGTCCGGGGCTACCCAGAAACCCCTAATGAGGATCAACCTGAATGCCATTCGGCTGTACCCCAAATATATAGGCTGACCTGGGCACTAATGCCCTTTCTGACACAGTCTGAGCCTGGACCTCCTGGCCCCCCCAGACAGCTGGCCGCACACTGAGCATATCGGACCCGTCGTGGCCTTAGGTCGTCATCTCTTCTCAACCTCGTTTTCAGGCTTCGGAACATAGACCTTATCTCCAATCACGGCCCGGGTTTGAAAATGATGCAGAAATCAGAACTCTTTCCCCATGGCAAGAAACCTTGTGGTTGGCATGTTGTCCAAGGTTCAGTGTAGTTGAAACCAGTGTGGCCCATGAGGCCCCGCCCATGCTTGCGGGCCACATTGGTCACAAACACACATTGTGACCTTCAGCCTGAGCCCAGTCCTCAGGTAAGGCCTCTCAGTGGCTGGATGGAGAGACAGCATATTGGGCTTGCCATGCCCCTAGGCCCCAATTTTTAACCGTAGTTCGGGTTGTCCCTTCACTCTTCCCCAGGGCTCTGCTTTGGAATTCCTCTTTTGGTGGGACACCTGAGGTAAAAAACCTGAAAGGAGTCCTCCCATCCCACAGATTGACGAAAAGCAATTGGGATCGGCCAAATCCACAGAGATCAAGATGCTTCCATGGCCCATGAGGCCTCCCCAACATTCCACGGCCATCGCTGATACAAAATCCAAAGACAAAAGCCTGAGCATGCGCCTCACACTCGCTCATTCTTCATATCCTGAAGATTTCTTGAGATAAGAACCTACACGCACTCGAATGCACCCAAAATATATAGTCTAACCTGGGCACTAATGCACACTCTGACAACCTGAGCCCGGACCTGTTGACTAACACCCAGACAGCTGACCGCACACTGAGCGCATCAGACCCGCCATGGCCTTAGGTCATCATCTCTTCCCTACCTCAGTTTTCAGGCTTCAGAACCTAGACCTTATCTCCAATCACTGCCCAGGGGTGACTTTGATGCAGAAATCAGAACTCTTCCTTAACCTTGGCAAGAAACCTTGTGGTTGGCATGTTGTCCAACGTTCAGTGTAGGAGAGAAACCAGCATTCACCCTGAGGCCCCGCCCTTTCTTGAGTGCGAAGAGGGCATAAACACGCATTGTGACCCTCAGCGTGAGTCCTATATTCAGTCCTCTAGTAAGTCCTCTCAGTGGCTGGACCATTAGATGTCATAAGGTGCTTTACATGTCCCTAGGCCTCAATTTTTAACCAGATTTCTGGTTGTCCAGTCGCCCCTCCCTAGGGCTCTACTCTGGAATCCCTCATTTGGTGGGACACCTGAGGTTGAAAAACAAACAAAACAAATCAACAACAACAGAACAACGGACTTCTTCCATCCCACAGAACGACCCCAAACTCTTTGGACGGGGCCAAACACCCCAGAGAGTAAGACTCGTCCATTCCCATGAAGTCACCCGGAAATTTCACGACCATGAATGTTACGATATCCAGAGACTAAAATTTGAGCAAGAGCCTCACACTCGCCCTTTTTTCATATCTCGACGAGTTCTCCTCATGGTCTGTATATCAGACCTGCCATACCTATGACCCGAAACATAAGCTGAGTTTGTGTTTTCAGACAACTGTCCAAACAGCCCTGGCCTACAACCCCTACAGGCTCAGGCCCCTGGAGCCAAACCTGAGGACTGTGCTTGCCCTCTCCAAGGGAATTGTATGTGCCCATTCCAATGGCCACAACCCTACTAATAGGATAATCCTCCAAAGTCCCTGCGGCCATCCAAATATTTGTGGCATCCCCGGACAAACAGGGGCAATCTGGGCCATCTGAGCACCTACCGGCACTCAGACCCGGAGACTGATGTCCCCAGAGGTAAAAAGGAATGAACAGGCCCCTAGACACCTATCGGATCCATTGCTTTGGTTTCCAGGCATCTCTCCTCAGAGAGGCCTGGATTTCAATAACAGCATATGGCTGTTTCTTGACTCACCCATCAGAACAAATCTCATCCACACATGGGAAACTTACACGATGGAGCTGTGTGAATTCCTCTCTTTAGGAGAAACCTTCAGGGCCCCAGTGCCACCGCTTTATTCCAAGTTCTCCATAGACACAAAATCATATTAGGACACATCCACGGGAGAGTCCATTTCAACTCAGCCTCCTCGGTTACTCTCCCAGATCCGGCAGATCTAACCTGTCTTGTTGCGTGGAGACAATTGGAATGCGAGGTGGCCTACCCAGCCATCCATCCTTAGAACCCTGCTCGGAATCGTCCTGGATCCAAACAACAGGTCTCAATTGTCCTGCAGAAGAATCTTTGCAGATGTGATCTTCGCAGAACTCCCATCTTGGGAAAAACCCCATGGCCTCGTGATCCACCCCCCCCTTCAAGAAGGGGCCATCAGTGACAGAATGTCCTACCTGAGCGATCGTCTATCCTCGCCCTGACTTCAGATGCACGAGATTTCGTTTCAGGTCTGTAGATTGTGCCTGCCATATCCTCACCCAGAAACCTAGGCCTAGCTTGGGTTCTCAGACTTCCGTCCTCAGACTCCTGGACCACAAGCCTTCCAGTTTGGCAATCCAGAACTACAATGCAGCACTCTGCCTGTCCTCCGGAAGGAAAACATTGCCCTCTCGGGCTACCAAGAAACCCCAAATGAGGATCAACATGAACACCATTCTGCTGTAACCCAAATATATACGCTGACCTGGGCACTAATGCCCTTTCTGACACAGCCTGAGCCTGGACCTCCAGGCCCCACCCAGACTGCTGGCCTCACAATGAGCACATCGGACCCGCCATGGCCTTAGGTCGTCATCACTTCTCAACCTCGGTTTTCAGGCTTCAGAACCTAGACATTATCTCCAATCACGGCCCGGGTTTGAAAATGATGCAGAAATCAGAACTCTTTCCCCGTGGCAAGAAACCTTGTGGTTGGCATGTTGTCCAAGGTTCAGTGTAGTTGAAACCAGTGCGGCCCATGAGGCCCCCCCATGCTTGTGGGTCACATTGGTCACAAACACATATTGTGACCTTCAGCCTGAGCCCAGTCCTCAGGTAAGGCCTCTCGGTGCCTGGATGGAGAGACAGCATATTGGGCTTGCCATGCCCCTGGGCCCCAATTTTTAACCATTGTTCGGGTTGACCCTTCACTCTTCCCCAGGGCTCTGCTTTGGAATTCCTCTTTTGGTGGGACTTCTGAGGTAACAAACCTGAAAGAAGTCCTCCCATCCCACAGATTGAAGAAAAGCAATTGGGATTGGGCCATATCCACAGAGAGCATGATTCGTCCATGGCCCATGAGGCCTCCCCCAACATTCCACGGCCATCGCTGATACAAAATCCGGAGACAAAAGCCTGAGCATGTGCCTCAGACTCGCTCATTCTTCATATCCTGAAGAGTTCTTCAGATAAGAACCGACACGGCACTCGAATGCACCCCAAAAATATAGTCTAACCTGGGCACTAATGCACTCTCTGACAACCTGAGCCCGGACCTCGTGTCCAACACCCAGACAGCTGACCGCACACTGAGCTCATCAGACCCGACATGGCCTTAGGTCATAATCTCTTCCCTACCTCAGTTTTCAGGCTTCAGAACCTAGACCTTATGTCCAATCACGGCCCAGGGGTGACTGTGATGCAGAAATCAGAACTCTTCCTTACCCATGGCAAGAAACCTTGTGGTTGGCATGTTGTCCAACGTTCAGTGTAGGAGAAACCAGCATTCACACTGAGGCCCCGCCCATTCTTGAGTGCGACGAGGGCATAAACACGCATTGTGTCTCTCAGCGTGAGTCCTGTCCAGTAGTACTTCCTCTCAGTGGCTGGACCATTAGATGTCATAATGGGCTTGACATGTCCCTAGACCAGAATTTTTAACCAGATTTCTGGTTGTCCAGTCGCCCCTCCCCAGGGCTCTACTCTGGAATCCCTTATTTGGTGGGACACCTGAGGTTGAAAAAAACAAAACAAAACAAATCAACAACAACACAACAACAACGGACTTCTTCCATCCCACAGAATGACCACAAACTCTTTGGACGGGGCCAAACCCCCAGAGAGTAAGACTCGTCCATTTCCCATGAAGTCACCCGGAAATTTCACGACCATGAGTGTTACGATATCCAGAGACAAAAACTTGAGCAAGAGCCTCACACTCGCCCTTTTTTCATATCCCGAAGAGTTCTCCTCATGGTCTGTAGATGAGTCAGTCCTGCCATACCTATGACCCGAAACATAAACCGAGTTTGTGTTTTCAGACAACTGTCCAAACAGCCCTGGCCTACACACCCTACAGGCAAAGCCCCTAGAGCCAAACCTGACGACTGTTCTTGCCCTATCCAAGGGAATTTTATGTGCCCATTCCGAAGGCCACCACCCTACTAATAGGATAAACCTCCAAAGTCCCTGAGGCCATCCAAATATTTGTGGCATCCCCAGGACAAAACAGGGGCAATCTGGGCCTTTCTGAGCACCTACCTGCACCTAGAACCGAAGACTGATGTCCCCAGTGGTAAAAAGGAACCATCAGGCCCCTAGGCACCTATCGGATCCATTGCTTTTGTTTCCAGGCATCTCTCCTCAGAGGCCTGGATTTCAATAACAGCATATGGCTGTTTCTTGACTCACCCATCAGAACAAATCTCATCCACACATGGGAAACATGCATGATGGAGCTGTGTGAATGCCTCTCTTTAGGAGAACACTTCAGGGCCCCAGTGCCACCGCTTCATTCCAAGGTCTCCATAGACATAAAATCATATTAGATCACATCCACGGGAGAGTCCATTTCAACTCAGCCTCCTCGGTTGCTCTGCCAGATCCAGCAGATCTAACCTGTCTTGTTGCGTGGAGACAATTGTAATGCGAGGTGGCCTACCCAGCCATCCATCCTTAGAACCCTGCTCGGAATCGTTGTCCTGGATCCAAACAACAGGTTCTCAATTGTCCTGCAGAAGAATCTTTCCAGTTAGGAGCTTCTCAGAACTCCCATCCTGGGAAAACCCCCATGGCCTCGTGATCCCCCCCCCCCTTCAAGAAGGGGCCATCAGGGACAGAATGGCCAACCTGAGCGATCGTCTGATCCTCGCCCTGGCTTCAGATGCACGAGATCTCGATTCAGGTCTGTAGATTGTGCCTGCCATATCATCACCAAGAAACCTATGCCTAGCTTTGGTACTCAGACTTCCGTCCTCAGACTACTGGCCCACAAGCCCTCCAGTTTGGCAATCCAGAACTACAATGCAGCACTCTGCCTGCCCTCCAGAAGAAAAACATTGCCCTCTGGGGCTACCCAGAAACCCCAAACGAGGATCAACCTGCACGCCATTCGGCTGTACCCCAAATACATAGGCTGACCTGGGCACTAATGCCCTTTCTGACACAGCCTGAGCCTGGACCTCCTGGCCCCACCCAGACAGCTGGCCTCACACTGAGCACATCATGGAAAGAGACTCCAACCTGACCCAACGGCTGATATTCGCCTTGACTTCAGATGCACGAGATCTTGATTAAGCTCTTCAGATTGTACCTGCTGTGCCCTCACCCCAAAACCTAAGCATAGCTAGTATACTCAGACTTCTGTCCTCACTCTCCTGGACCACACGCCCTCCATTTTGGGATTTCTGATGAATCCGTGCTGCACTCTGCCTGCCCTCTAGAAGAAAAACGTTGCCCTATGGGTCTACCCAGAAACCTCAAATGAGGATAAACCTGCATGCCACTCAACTGTACACCAATTATATCGTCTAGCCTGTGCACTAATGCCCTGTCTGACACAACCTGAGGCCTGAATTCCCAACCGACACCCTGACAGCTTGCCGTACGCTGAGAACATCTCAACCGCCATGGCCTTAGGTTGCCATCTCTTTCCAACCTGGTTTTCAGGCTACAGAAACCTAGACCTTATCTCTACTCATTTCCCATGGGAAAACGTGATGCAGAAATCATAACTCCTCCTTCCCTCTCGCCAGAATCTTGTGGTTGGCATCTTATACAAAGTTCAGTGTAGGACCCCTGCAGGGCCTACAGGAGTAGGAGTAGGGCCCCTGAGGGTAGTGTAGGGTCCCTGAGGCCCTGCCCATGCTTAAGAGCTGCGGTGGGCACAAACACACATTGGGACCCTCAGTTTAAACCCTGTCCTCAAGTAAAGCCTCTCAGTGGCTGGACCATGAGCCCGCATATGGGGCCTGCCATGCCCCAAGTCACCCAATCTTAACCAGAGGTAGAGACATCTAGTCACCCCTACTCAGGGCTCTGCTCTGGAATCCCTCTTTGGTGGGACATTTGAGGTAAGTAAACACAGAAAGGATTCCTCCCACCCACAGAATGACCCCAATCACTTGGGATCAGGACATCCCCAGAGAGAAAGACTCCTCCATGGCCCATGAGGCCAGCCCGACATTCCACGGCCACTATTGACACAAAATCCAGAGACATAAGCCTCACCCTTAGGTCATAGCCCAAAAAATTCTCCTCATAGTCTGTAGATCGGGCCTGCCATACCTACGTCCCCAAACCGTGTTTTCAGACTTCTATCCTGACATCCCTGTCCCACACAACCTCCAGTCTGAGGCCCCTGGAGCCACACCTCAGGACTGAGCCTGCCCTCTCCAAGGAAATTCTTCCCATTCCATTGGCCACAACCCTACAGATTAGGGGAAACCTCCAAAGTCCCAGAGGCCATTCCAATAGTGTAGGCCGCCCAGTACAAAGAGGGGTGATCTGTCACAAGCTGAGGAACGACCTCAACTCACCCGTAGACAGATATCCCAAGAGAAATGTATTAAACTGGACAGGCCCCTAGAACGTAATTGGTTCCAATGCTTTTGTTTCTAAGCATCTCTCCTCAGAGGCCTGTTTTCCAATACCAGCATATGGGGGATTCCAGAGATACCAATCAGAGCAAATCTTGTCTCCACATGGGAAACTTATCCTTTGGAGCTCTGTAAAAACCTCCAGTTAGGAAAAACCTTCGGGTAACCGGAGCCACCGCCCTATTCCAAGGGCTCCATGGACACAAACCCGCATTATGACCATTCGGCAGGAGAGTACATTTCAACTCAGCCCCGTTCATTACTCCCCCAGAGCCAGAATATCAAACCTGCCTTGTCGCTAGGAGACAACTTGAATGCAAGCAGACTCTCTAGGCATCCATAGTTGGAATCCTGCTCTGGCGCCGTTCCATATGGGATGTCCTGGGAGCCTTCCAACAGGTCTTGACTGTCCTGCAGAAGGAATCCTTGCAGATTGGAGCATCTCACAACTCCTATCGTGGGAAAACCTACATGGCCTCATGAGATGCTCCCCTTTATAAAGGGGCCATCATGGACAGAAACTCCAACCTGAGCCAACTTCTGATCCATTGCTTTGATTTCTATGTATCTCTCCTCAGAGGCCTGGTTTCCAATATCAGAATATGGGGGTTTCCTAAGGAAACAATCAGAACAGATCTCATCTCCACACGAGAAACTTGCTCTTTGGAGCTGTGTCAATACCTCAGGTTAGGAGGATCCTTCAGGGCGCTGGCACCATGGCCCAATTCCAAGGTCGCCAAGGACACAAATGTACATTATGATCCATCCTCAGAGAGTCCATTTCAAATCAGCCCTCTCGGCCGCTCACCCAGAGCCAGCAGATCAAACCTGCCTTCTCACTAGGAGACAGTTGGAATGCGAGGTGGGCTGCCCAGGCATCCATCCTTAGAACCCTGCTCTGGAGAATTACTTTATGGGACGTCTTGAATCCAACCAACCTGTCTCGACTGTCTCGCAGAATGAATCCTTGTGGTTTGAAGCATCACACAATCCCACTGTGAGAAAACCTCCATTTCCCCATGATGCCCCACACCTTCATAAATGGGCCATCATGGATAGAAACTCCATCCTAAGCCAAATTCAGATCCGCGCCCTGAATTCAGAAGCACGAGATCTCGATTCAGCACTTGAGAGTGTGCCTGCTGTGCCCTCGCCCCGAAACCTAAGCCTAACTTGTGTTCTCAGACTTCCGTCTTCACAATCCTGGCCACACCCCTCCAGTTTGGCAATTCTGGAGACACAATGCAGCACTCAGCCTGCCCTCCAGAAGAAAAATGTTGCCCTATAGGGCTAACCAGAAACGCCAAATGAGTAACAACCTGCATGCCAATCGACCATACCCCAATTATACAATCTAGCCTGTGCACTAAAGCCCTGTCTGACACAGCCTGAAGGCAGACCTCCAGTCCAACACCCAGACAGCTGGCCGTACACTGAGCATATCAAACCAACAATGGCTTTCAGCCATCATCTCTACCCAACCTCAGTTTTCACCTTCAGAACCTAGACCTTATCTCCACTCACTGCTCAGGAGTGAACGTGATACAAGAATCAGAACTTCTCCTTCGCCATGGCAAGAAACCTTGTGGTTGGCATGTGGTCCAACGTTCATTGTAGGAGAAAGCAGCATGGACTATGAGGCCCCACCTATCCCTGAGGGCTACAATTTGCACAAACACACATTGTGACCCACAGCGTGAGCCCTATCCTCATGTAAAGCCTCTTAGTGACTGGAACAACAGCCCACATATGGGGCTTGCCAAGCCCCTAGTCCCCCAATCTCAACCAGAGTTAGAGATGTCTAGTCACCCCTACTCAGGGCACTGCTCTGGAATCCCTCTTTTGGGACACCTGAGGTAAAAAAAAAAAAATACAGAAAGGACTCTTCCCATCCACAGAATGATCCCAACCACTTGGGATCAGGCCAAATCACCAGAGAAAGACTTGTCCATGGCCCTTGAGGACACCCCGACCTTCCACGGCCACCGTAGGCACAAAATCCAGAGCCAAAAGCCTGAGCAAACGCCACATACTCGCCCTTTGTTCATAGCCCGGAAAATTCTCACGGTCTGTAGATCGAGCCTTCATACATACATCCCCAAACCTAAGCTGAGTTTGTGTTTTCAGACTTCTGTCCCCACAGTCCTGGCCCACACACCATCCAAGCTGGGGCCCCTGGAGCCACACCTGAGGACTGTGGCTTCCTTCTCCAGGGGAATTCTGCCATTTCCATTGGCCACAACCCTATAGATTACGAGAAACCTCCAAACTCCCCGAGGCCATCCCAATAGTGTTGGCTGCCCAGGACAAGCAGGGATGATCTTTCACAAGTTAGGAAACTACCTCCACTCAGACCCAGAGACAGATATCCCCATAGAATAAGATTGAACTGGACAGGCACTTAGGCCCTAATCAGATCCATTGCTTTTGTTTCCAGGCATCTCTCCTCAGAGGCCTGGTTACCAATACCAGCATATGGGGGATTACTGAGGCACTCATAGAAAAATCTCGTCTCCACATAGGAAATGTACTCTTTGGAGCTCTATAAAAACCTCTGTTTAGGAGAATCTTTCAGGGCCCTGGATCAAGTGCCCCATTCCAAGGTCTCCATGGACTTAAACCCACATTATGATCTATCCTCGGTAGAGTCCATGTCAACTCATCCCCCTTGGTTTCTCCCCCAGGGCCTGCAGATCAAACCTGCTTTGTTGCTAGGAGACAACTAGAATGGGAGGCGGGCTGCCCAGGCATCCATCCTTAGAACCCTACTCTGGAGTCGTTCCATATGGGACATCCTAGAGCCATCCAACAAGTCTCAAGTGTCCCACAGAAGGAATCTTTGCAGTCTGGTGCATCTCACAACTCCCATTGTGGGAAAATCTTCATGGCCTCTTGAGACGCTCCACTTTATAAAGGGGCCATCATGGACAGAAACTCCAACCTGAGCAAACGTCTGATATTCGCCCTGGCTTCAGGTGCATGAGATCTTGATTCAGCTCTGCAGAGTGTGCCTTCTGTGCCCTCACCCCAAAAACTAAGCCTAGCTTGTGTTCTCAGACTACCGTCCTCTCACCCCTGACCCAAAAGGCCTACAGTTTGGCAATACTGGGGCCACAATGCAGCACTCTGCCTGCCCTCCAGAAGAAAAACTTTGCCTTATAGAGCTACCTAGAAACCCGAATGAGGATCAACTGAACGCCACTCGACTGCACCCCAAATATGCAGTTTACCCTGTCTAATGCCCTGTCTGACACAGCATGAGCCCACACCTCCAGACCTACGCTCAACAGCTAGCCAACACTGAGCTCATTGTACCCATCAGGTCCTTAGGTCTTCATCTCTTCCCAACCTCGGTTTTCGGGTTTCAGAACCTAGACCTAAACTCCAATCACTGTCCAGGGGTGAACGTGATGAAGAAATCACAACTCTTCCTTCGCCATGGCCGGAAACCTTGTGGTTGGCATATTCTCCAACGTTCAGTGTAGGAGAATCCAGCGTGGCCCATGAGGCCCTTCCCATGCTTGAGGGCCTTGTTGGGCACAAATAGGCATTGTGACCCTCAGCATGAGCCCTGTCCTCAAGGAAGACCTCTCAGTGTCTGAATCAAGAGCCCACATATTGGACTTGCCATGCCTCTAGGCCCCCAAACTTAAACAGAGGTGGGGTTATCTAGTTGTCCCTAGCACGGACTCTGCTCTGGAATCCCTCTTTTATTGGCAAACATGAGGTACATAAAATAAAATAAAAAAACATAAAGGACACCTCCCATCCCACAGAATGTACCCAAACTCTTGGGATTGGGTCAAATCCTCAGAGAAGGAAAGCCGTCCACAACCCATGAGGCCACGCCAGCATTCGACCCACATTGTTGACACAAATCCAGAGACAAAACCTGAGCAAGCACCTCAAACTCACCCTTTTTCATATCCAGAAGTGTTATCACGGTCTGTAGATTGGGCGTGCCATACCTATGTCCCCAATCCTAAGCGGAGTTTGTGTTTTCAGACTTCTGTCCCCACAGGCCTGGCCCACACACCCTCAAGGCTGGGCCCCTAGAGCCAAACTCAGAACTGTGCCTGCCCTCTCCAGGGGATTTCTGCCCATTCCATTTGGCCACAACCCTATAGATTAGGAGAAACTCCAAAATCCCAAGGCCATTCCCAATATTATAGGCTGCCCAGGACAAACAGGGGCGATCTGACACAAGCCGAGCAACTACCTCCCCTCAGATCCATACACACGTATCCCCAGGAAAGAGATTGAACCAGACAGGCACCTAGACCCTAATCATATCCATTGCTTTTGTTTCCAGGCATCTCTCCTCAGAGGCCTGGTTTCCAATACCAGCATATGGGAGACTCCTTAGGCACTCATCAAAACAATTCTCTTCTCTACATAAGAAACGTACTCTTTAGAGCTCCATCAAAACCTCCGGTTATGTACATCCCTCAAGGCCCCGGATCAAGCACCCCATTCCAAGGTCTCCATGGACACAAATGCACATCATGACCCATCCTCAACTCACCCATTTCAACACACCCGCCTCGGTTACTCCCCTAGATCCAGCAGATCGAACTTGCCTTGGCGCTATGAGACACCTGGAATGGGAGGCAGGCTGCCCAGGCATCCATCCTTAGAACCCTGCTCTGGATAACTTCCTTATGGGATGTCCTGGAGCCATCCAGCAGGTCTCGACTGTCCCACGGAAGGAATCATTGCGGTTTGGAGCATCTCACAATTCCCATCGTGGGAAAACCTCCATGGCCTCGTGACACCCTCCCCTTCATGAAGGGGCCGTCATGGACAGAAACTCCAACCTGAGCCAACGTCTGATCCTAGCTCTGTCTTCAGGTACACGGGATCTCGAATCATCTCTGCAGAGGGTTCCTGCCGTCCCCTGACCCCGAAATCTAAGTCTGGCTTGTGTTCTCAGAATTTTTTCCTCACACTCCTGGCCCACAAGCCTTCCAGTTTGGGAATTCTGGAGCCACTATGTGGCACTGTGTCTCCTTCCAGAAGAAAAACGTTGCCCTCTGGGGCTACCCAGTAACCACAAATGAGTACCAACCTGCACGAAACTCGACTGCACCCCAATGATACAGTCTAGCCTGGGCACTAATTCCCTGTCTGCCACAGCCTTAGCCTGTACCTCCCAACCCACACTCAACAGCTGGCCGAACACTGAGCACATCAGTCACACCATGGCCTTAGGTCTTCATCTCTTCCCAACCCCAGTTTTCAGGCTTCAGAACCTAGACCTTAAATCCAATCACAGTCCAGGAGTGAAAGTGTTGCAGAAATTAGAACTCCTTCTTCCCCATGGCCAGAAAACTTGTGGTTGCCATATTGTGCAACGTTCAGTGTAGGAGAAACCAGCATGGTACATTAGGCCACGCCCTGACTTGAGGGGCTCCTTGGGCACAAAAACACATTGTGAAACTCAATGTGAGCCCTATGCTCAAGGAAGGCCTCTCAGTGTCTAGACCAAGAGCCCACATATGGGGCTTGCCATGTTCTTAGGTCCCAATGTTAACCAGAGTTCTGGTTGTCCAGTCGCCCCTCCCCAGGACTCTGCTGTGGAATCCCTCTTTTAGTGGTCTACCTGAAGTTAAAAAAAAAAAAAAACAGAAAGGCCTCCTCCCTTCCCACAGAATGACCCCAAACTCTTGGGATTGGGTCAAATCCCCAGAAAGGGAGCCTCATCGATGGCCCATGAGGACCCCCGGACATTCCATGTCAATCGGTGACACATATCCAGAAAAAAATAAGCATGAGCAAGTACCTCACTTTCGCCCTTTGTTCATATCCCGAAGAGTTCTCCTCACGGTCTATATATCGGGCCGGCCATACCTACAGACCCAAACCTAAGTGGAGTTTGTGTTTTCAGACTTTTGTCCAAATAGCCCTGGACTACACACGCTCCACACTTGGGTCCCTGGAGCCACACCTCAGGACTGTGCTTCCCTTTCAAGAGAATTCTTCCCATTCCATTGGCCACAACCTTGCAAATTAGGAAAAACCTCCAAAGTTACCGAGGCCATCCCAATAGTGTAGGCCGCCCAGGACAAACAGGTGTGATCTCAAACCAGCTGAGCAACTACCTCCACTCAGACAAAAGATGTCCCCAGAGAAGAATATTGAACCGGACAGGCCCCTAGGCCCTAATCAGAACCATTGCTTTGGTTTCCAGGCATCTCTCCTCAGAGGCCTCATTTCCAATACCAGCAAATGGTGGTTTCCTGAGGCACCAATAAGAACAAATCTCGTCTCCCCATGGAAAACTTCCTCATTGGAGCTTTGTTATCACCTCTGCTTAGGAGAATCCTTCAGGTCCCTGGTGCCACTGCCCCATACCAAGGTCTCAATGGACTCAAACCAACATTAAGACCATCCTCAGGAAAGTCCATGTCAACTAATTTAAGACCAACCTCAGGAAAATCCATTCCAACTCAGCCCTCTCTGATGCTACCGCAAGCCAGCAGATCAAACGTTTCTTGTTGCTAGGAGACAATTAGAATTGAGGTTGTCTGCCCAGGCATCCATACTTAGAACCCTGTTCTGGAAAAATACCTTAGGAGACGTCCTGGAGCCATCCAACAAATCTTAATTGTCCCACAGAAGGAATCCTTGCGGTTTGGAGCATCTCACAACTCTAATAGTGGGAAAACCCCCATGGCCTCATAATGCCCCCCCCCTTCATGAAGGGGCCAACATGGACAGAAACTCCAACCAGAGCCAAAGTCTGATCCTCGACCTGACTTCAGACTCATGAGATCTCAATTCAGCTCTGCAGAGTGTGCCTGCCATGTCCATTCACCGAAACCTAAGCCTAGCTTGTGTTCTCAGACTTCCGTCCTCACTCTCCTGGCCCACAAGCCCTCCAGTTTGGGAATTCCGAAGCCACAATGCAGCACTCTGCCTGCCCTCCAGAAGAAAAACTTTGCCCTATGCTGCTAATAAGAAACCCCAAATGATTATCTAATGCATGCCACTCGACTGTAAAGCAATTATACAGCCTACCCTGAATACGAATGGCCTGTCTGGCACAGACTGAGACAAGACATCCCAAACGACACCTAGACAGCTTGCTCCAACCTGGACACAAGGGACCCGCTATGGCTGTAGTTCGTCATCTCTTCCCAACCTCGGTTTTCAGGCTTCAGAACCTAGACCTTATCTACAATCACTGCCCAGGGGTGAACGTGATGCAGAAATTAGAATTCCTCCTTCCCCATGGCCAGAAACCTTGTGGTTGGCATGTTGTCCAACGTTCAATGTGGGAAAACCTGCATTGTCGGAAAGGCCACGCCAGTGTTTGAGGGCCGCCTAGGGCACAGACATGCATTGTGACCTGTAGCGTGAGTCCCGTATTAAAGTAACGCCTCTCAGTGGCTGGACCAAGATCCTGCATATGGGGCATATCATATCCATAGGCCCCCAGGCTTAACCAGAGAGCGAGTATTCCAGTTGTCAGTACCCACTGCTATGCTCCAGAATCCCTCTACTGGGGGGACACATGAAGCAGAAAACAGGACTCTTCCCTTCCCACAGAATGACCCCAAACTCTTGGGGGCTGGACAAACTACCAGAGAGGGAGACTTCTACGACCCGTGAGGCAACTCCTACATTAAACGGCCATTGTGGACAAAATATCCAGAGACAAAAGACTGAGCGACTGCCTCTCTCTCACCCTTCTTTCATATCCAGAGGAGCTCCCCTCACGGACTGTAGATCAGGCCTGCCATAACCTCGGCCCCAAACCTGAGCTGAGTTTGGGTTTTTGGATGTCTGTCTGCACAGCCGTGGCCCACACCGCCTCCAGGCTGGGGTCTCTGGAGCCACACCACAGAACTGTGCCTGCTCTCTCCTAAGAAACTGCCCGTTCCATTGGCCACAACTCTACAAAATAGTAGAAACCTCAAGGTCCCCAAGGACATCCCACTACCGCAAGCCACACTGGACAAACAGGGGCATTATGACACCAGCTGAGCAACTACTACCTCCATGCAGACACACAGACTGATATCCGCAGAGACAGAAGATTGAACCAGACAGGTCCCTAGGCCCGATTATGAACTCTGGCTTTGGTGTCCAGGTATCACTCCTCAGAGGCCTGGGTTCGAAGACCAGCATATGGGGCTATCCGGAGGCACCAGACAGAACACCTCTCATCTCCGCATGGAATGCTTCCTTGTTGGAGTTGTGTCAAACCCTTCGGGTTGGAGAATCCTGCAGAGTCCCTTAGCTACTGCCACATTCCAAGGTCTCCATGGCCACCAACCCACATTATGACTCATCCTCAGGAAAGTCCATTTAAACTCAGACTTCTGGGTAGCTCACCCAAGAGCCCGCAGATTGAGCGTGCCTTGTCTCGACCAGGCAATGGGAAGGTGAGTTGGCGTTTCTCGGCATCCATGCTTAGGCCCCTGCTCTCGAGTCTTTCTCTATGGGGCATCCTGGAACCATCCAATAGTACTCGACTGTCCTGAAGAAGGAAACTTTGAAGTTTGGAGCAGCTCACAACTCCCAGCGTAGGGAAACCTCCCTGGCCTCATGACGCCCCCCCCACCCCCTTCAGGAAGGGGCCGTCACGGACACAAACTCCAGCTTGAGGCAACAACTGATATTCGCCCTGACCTCAGATGCAGGAGATCTCGATTCAGCCTCTGCACAGTGGGCCCAAACCTCGTGCTTCCTTGTGTTTTCAGACTTCCTTCCTCACACTTCTGGCAAACATGTCCTCAAGACTTGGAATTCTGGAACCAAAATGCAGCCCTATGCTGGCCCTCCAGAAGAAAAACGTTGCTCTATGGGGATCTCCATGAACCCCAAATGAGGATCAACCTGCTCGGATCTCGACCTCACCCCAATTGGATTGTTCGGGTTGTCCATTCATCCCTCCCCAGAGCTCTGCTTTGGAGTCCCTCTTTTGGTGGGACGCCTGAGGTAACAAAACTAAAAGGACTCCTCCCATCCTTCAGATTGACCCCAAACAATTGGGATTGGACCAAATTCACAGAGAGGAAGTCTCGTCCATGGCCCATGAGGCCTCCCCGAGATTCTACAGCCATCGTTGACAACAAATCCAGAGACAAAAGTCTGAGCAAGCGCCTCACACTCGCTCTTTTGTCGTATCCCGAAGAGTTCTCCTCACGGTCTGTAGATCGGGCCTGCCATACCTACTTCCCAAACCTAAGCCGAGTTTGTGTTTTCAGACTTCTGTCCCCACATTCCTGGCCCACAGACCCTTCAGGCTTGGGCCCCTGGAGCCACACATCAGGACTGTGCCTGTCCATACCACGGGAATTCTGCCCATTCCATTGTCCACAATCGTACAAATTAGGAAAAAACCTCCAGTGTCCCCAAGGACATCCCAATAATGTAGGCCGCCCAGGACAAACAAGGGTCATCTGAAACCAGCTGAGCCCCTACCTCTACTCAGCGTAGATGGATGTCCCCAGAGAAGAAGATTGAATCAGACAGGCCCCTAGGCCTGAATCAGATTCATTGCTTTCGGTTACAGGTATCTCTCCTCAGAGGCCTGGTTTCCAATATTAGCATATGGGGATTTCATGAGGCAGCAATCAGAACAAATCTCTTCTCCACATGGGAAAATTATCCTTTGAAGATGTCTCAAAACCTCCAGTTAGGAGAATCCTTCAGGGCCTGTGTGCCACTGCCCCATTACAAGGTCTCCATAGACACAAAAACACATTAGGACCCATCCACAGGAGAGTCCATTTCAACTGAGCGTATTCGGTTGCTCCTCGAGATCCAGCAGATCTAACATGTCTTGTTGCTAGGAGACAATTGGACTGTGAGGTGGCCTACCACGCCATCCATCCTTAAAACCTTCCTCCGAATCCTTGGCCTGGAGCCAACCAACAGGTCTCAATTGTCCTGCAGAAGAATCTTTGCAGTTGGGAGCTTCTCAGAACTCGCATCGTGAGAGAACGCCCATGGCCACATGATCCCCCCCCCCCTTCATAAAGGGGCCATCAGGAACACAAGGTCCTACCTGAAATATCGTCTGATCCTCACCCTGACTTCAGATACATGAGATCTCGGTTCAGGTCTGTAGATTGTGCCTGCCATGTCCTCACCTAGAAACCTAAGCCTTGCTTGTGTCCTCAGACTTCTGTACACAGACTACTGGCTCACAAGCCCTCCAGTTTGGCAATCCAGAACTACAATGCAGCACTCTACCTGCCCTGCAGAAGAAATACATTGCCCTCTGGGGCTACCTAGAAACCCCAAATGAAGATCAACCTGCACGACACTTCGCTATACCCAAAATATATAGGATGACATGGGCAATAATGCCCTTTCTGACACAGCCTGAGCCTGGACCTCCTAGGCCCACCCAGACAGCTGGCTACAAACTGAGAACTTCGGACCCCCCATGGCTTTAGGTCGTTATCCCTTCCCAACCTCAGTTTTCAGGCTTCAGAACCTAGACCTTATCTCCAATCACTGCCCAGGTTTGAAAATGATGCAGAAATCAGAACTCCTTCCTGATGGCAGGAAAACTTGCGGTTGGCTTGTTGTCCAACGTTCAGTGTAGTTGAAACCAGTGTGTCCCTTGAGGCTCCGCCATTCCTCGTGGTCCAGATAGGTAGCAAACACACATTGTGACCCTCAGCCTTAGCCCAGTCCTCAGGTAAGGCCTCTCAGTGGCTGGATGAAGAGACAGCATATTGGGCTTGCCATGCCCCTAGGCCCCAATTTTTAAACATAGTTCGTGTTGTCCCTTCACTCTTCCCCAGGGCTCTGCTTTGGAATTCCTCTTTTGGTGGGACACCTGATGTAACAACCCTGAAAGGAGTCCTCCATCCAACAGATTGACGAAAAAAAATTGGGATCGGGCCAAATCCACAGAGAGCAAGATTCGTCCATGGCCCATGAGGCCTCCTCCACATTCCACGGCCATCGCTGATACAAAATCCAGAGACAAATGCCTAAGCAAGCGCCTCAGACTCGTCCTATCTTCATATCCTGAAGATGTCTTCTCATGGTTTGTAGATCGGGCCTGCCATACCCACGTCCCCAAACATAAGCTGAGTTTGTGTTTTGAGACTTCTGTCCTCAAAGTCCTGGGCCACACACCATCCAGGCTGGGGACCCTGGAGCCACACATTAGGACTGTGCCTACCCAATTCATGGGAATTCTGCCCATTCCATTGTCCAAAATCGTACAAATTAGGAGAACCCTCCAAAGTCCCTGAGGCCATCCCAATAGTATAGGTCGCCCGGGACAAAAAAGGGCAGTCTGACACCAGCTGAGCATCTACCTCCACTCATACCCTAGATGGATGTCCCCAGAGAAGAAGATTGAACCAGACAGGACCCTAGGCCAAAATCGGATCCATTGCTTTGGTTTACAGGCATGTCTCCTCAAAACCCTGGAATCCAATACCAGCATGGGGTTTTCCTGAGGCACCCATCAGAACAAACCTCGTCACCACAAGGAAACTTGTGCATGGGAGCTATGTCAAAAGCTGAGGAGAATACTTCAGGGTCCCGGTGCCACCGCCCCATTCCAAGGCCCTCATGGACACAAACACACATTAGACCCATCCTCAGGAAAGTCCATTTCAACTCAGCCACCCCGGTTGCTCCCGCAGAGCCATCAGATCTAAACTGTCTTGTCGCTAGGAGACAATTGGAATGCGAGGCGGGCTTCCCAGGCATCCATCCTCGAACGTTGGTCTGGACTCATCCATATGGGATGTCCTGGAGCTGTCCAACAGGTCTCAATTGTCCCGCAGAAGGAATCCTTGGAGGGGGCATCCCACCACTCCCAACGTGGGAAAACCTCCACGCTCTCGAGAATCCGCTGCCTTTATGAAGGGGCCGTCATGAACAGAAAATCCAAGCTGAGCCAACGTCTGATCCTCGCTGTGACTTCAGATGCATGAGATATTGCTTCAGATCTTCAGGGGGTACATGCCGTGCCCTTGCCCTGAAACCCAAGTCTAGCTGTCCCTAGGACCTAATTGTAACCAGATTTCTCGTTGTCAAATCACCCCTCCCCAGGGCTCTACTCTGGAATCCCTCATTTGGTGGGACACCTGAGTTTGAAAAACAAAACAAAACAAAACAACAACAACAAAAAACGGACTTCTTCCGTCCCACAGAATGACACCAAACTCTTTGGATTGGGCCTAACCCCCAGGGAGTAAGACTCGTCCATTTACCATGAAGTCACCCGGAAATTTCATGACCATGAATGGCATGATATCCAGAGATAAATACTTGAGCAAGAGCCTCACACTCGCCTTTTTTTCATATCTCGAAGAGTTCTCCTCATGGTCTGTGTATCAGTCCTGCCATACCTATGACCCGAAACATAAGCCGAGTTTCTGTTTTCGGACAACTATCCAAGAGCCCTGGCCTACACAGCCTACATGCTTAGGCCCCTGGAGCCAAGCTGAGGAATGTATTGCCCACTCCAATGGAAATCTGTGTGCCCATTCCAATGGACACAACGCTACTAATAGGATAAATCTCCAAAGTCCCTGAGGCCATCCCAATAGTGGTGGCTTCCAAGGACAAACAGGAGCTATCTGAGCCCATCTGAGACCTACCTGCACTCAGACTTGTAGATTGATATCCCCAGAGGTAAAAAGGAACGAAAAGGCCCCTAGGCCCTAATCGGATCCATTGCTTTGGTTTCAAGGCATCTCTCCTCAGAGGCCTGGATTTCAGTAACAGCATATGGCTGTATCTTGACTCAC